>NC_057798.1:158795465-158809120 GCF_018294505.1 Triticum aestivum | reverse complement strand
CGTTTGCTCCTGCGGTAGTACGTCAAAGAGAGATTTGGAGCACGCCCGGTGCGGAGCCGCCGATGTCCCTCATCTGCTCCTGCGACAGTACGTCCAAGAGAGCTTCGGAGCGCCAGGAGGCCATGGTTGGAGTGGTGCCGACAGAAGGAAGGGACCAGAGGAGAATAAGTGTGGGTCTTTGGCTATGGCTGGGACCTGGGGCTCAAGTTAATATAGCGGGCGAATGGCAATGAGCCACGGTAGATGGATGGACAACTGGCGTCGGAGTAGGTTCGTCGGGCGTGAATGCGGACACTGCTTCAGTGACTTAGCTGCAGATGCGTTGGATTACTGACATGTGGGCCCAACGGGCATCTGGCCCACATGTTAGTGAAACACCAATTGCACCTACAATTAAGTCCATTGAATGCGGTATTGACATTCTGGAGAGACGGTGACCGTTTCAGGCGGAAAGCGCGCGCTAGCGGTGGAAGGGGTTTTGGTGTGCAGTGGCACTAAGATCGCTCGCTCACGATAGTACATACTCCATTCCATACTACCATAGTACCCTCTGTAGCTAGGTTGTTTTATAGATTGTCATTGTGATGGATGATATACATGAGCAAGGCGCTCCGAGTATGACCGTTGGTGTTGAGCCAGGTGAATACATGCTTGGCGTTTGCATAGGCCTCCATCAAACGTCTAAACAGTAATGTCAGGCACAACAGGGGCGCGCAGGTGATGGGCTCACCGTTTGCATTGCGCCATGAGCAGGACTTTGATTTAGAGGGCGACGTGCATGCATTAGCATGCTTTGCCAGCGTGACGTGAGTGTGTGATGCAAAGTATTTCATTTTCATTTGGCTGACGAGGGTGCGTTGCAGCGATGAGTCTGCGATTTGATTCCCCACATACGCATAATTTTGGTTTTTACAGTATTTCTTTCTCCATTGACAGATAGGCTGCTACGTCTTGAGCTTGCGTTGGTTTTCTCCGAAGAGGAGAGCGTGATACAGCAAGTGTAGCGTAAGTATTTCCCTCAGTTTTTGAGAATCAAGGTATCAATCCAGTAGGAGGCTCCTCAAAAGTCCCACATACCTACACAAAAAAACTGAGAACTCGCAACCAACGCAATAAAGGGGTTGTCAATCCCTTCACGGCCACTTGTGAAAGTGAGATCTGATAGAGATAGTATGATAAGATAAATATATTTTTGGTATTTTATAATATAGATGCAAAAAGTAAAGATGCAAATAAAAGTAGATTGGAAGCAAATATGATAATAGATAGACCCAGGGGCCATAGATTTCACTAGAGGCTTCTCTCGAGATAGCATAAGTATTACGGTGGGTGAACAAATTACTGTCGAGCAATTGATAGAAAAGCGAATAATTATGAGATTATCTAGGCATGATCATGTATATAGGCATCACGTCCATAACAAGTAGACCGACTCCTGCCTGCATCTACTACTATTACTCCACACATCGACCGACTCCTGCCTGCATCTAGAGTATTAAGTTCACAAAGAACAGAGTAACACATTAAGCAAGATGACATGATGTAGAGGGATAAACTCATGCAATATGATATAAATCCCATCTTTTATCCTCGATGGCAACAATACAATACGTGTCTTGCAACCCTTTCTGTCACTGGGTAAGAACACCGCAAGATTGAACCCAAAGCTAAGCACTTCTCCCATGGCAAGAAAGATCAATCTAGTAGGCCCAACCAAACCGATAATTCGAAGAGACTTGCAAAGATAACTCAATCATACATAAAAGAATTCAGAGAAGATTCAAATATTATTCATAGATAAACTTGATCATAAACCCACAATCCATCGGATCTCGACAAACACACCGCAAAAAGAGATTATATCAAATAGATCTCCACAAGAGAGGGGGAGAACATTGTTTTGAGATCCAAAAAGAGAGAAGAAGCCATCTAGCTAATAACTATGGACCCGTAGGTCTGTGGTAAACTACTCACAACTCATCGGAGGGGCAAGGATGTTGATGTAGAGGCCCTCCGTGGTTGACTCCCCCTCCGGCAGAGTGCCGGTGAAGGCTCCAAGATGGGATCTCGCGGATACAGAAGGTTACGGCGATGTAAATTGTGTTTGGTGGTGCTCCTGGATGTTTTCGGGGTACGTAGGTATATATAGGAGGAAGAAGTACGTCGGTGGCTGCCCGAGGGGCCCACGAGACAGGGGGCGCGCCCTACAGGGGGGCGCCCTCCTATCTCGTGGCCGCCTCGGCTGCTTCTTGGCTTGCACTCCAAGTCCTCTGGATCACGTTCGTTCCAAAAATCACGCTCCCGAAGGTTTCATTCCGTTTGGACTCCGTTTGATATTCCTTTTCTTTGAAATACTGAAATAGGCAAAAAAACAACAATACGGGCTGGGCCTCCGGTTAGTAGGTTAGTCCCAAAAATGATATAAATGTGTAAAATAAAGCCCATAAACATCCAAAAGGGATAATATAATAGCATGGAACAATAAAAAATTATAGATACGTTGGAGACATATCAAGCATCCCCAAGCTTAATTCCTGCTCGTCCTCGAGTAGGTAAATGATAAAAAAGAAATTTTTGATGTGGAATGCTACCTAGCATAACTCTCAATGTAATTTTCTTTATTATGGCACGAATGTTCAGATCCAAATGATTCAAAATAAAAGTTCATATTGACATAAGAAATAGTAACACTTCAAGCATACTAATCAAAGTAATCATGTCTTCTCAAAATAACATGGCAAAAGAAAGTTCATCCCTACAAAATCATATAGTTAGGCTATGCTTCATTTTCGTCACACAAAGATGTTCCCAACTTCTATACCCCCGATGAAAAGCCAAGCAATTGTTTCATACTTAAATAATATCAAACTTTTTCAACCTTCAAGCAATACATGAGCGTGAGCCATGGATATAGCACTATGGGTGGAATAGAATATGATGATGGGGATTGTGTGGAGAAGACAAAAAAGGAGAAAGTCACACATTGACGAGGATAATCAACGGGCTATGGAGATGCCCATCAATTGATGTCAACATGAGGAGTAGGGATTGCCATGCAACGGATGCACTAGAGCTATAAATGAATGCTCAACAAAAGAAAACTAGTGGGTGTGCATCCAACTTGCTTGCTCACGAAGACCTAAGGCATTTGAGGAAGCCCATCATAGGAATATACAAGCCAAGTTCTATAATGAAAAATTCCCACTAGTATGAAAAAGACAACATATGAGACTCACTAAATGAAAAACTTGGTGCTACTTTGAAGCATAAAATATGAGACTCACTACATGAAGAACAAGGTGCTACGTTGAAGCACAAGTGTGGAAAAAGAGATAGTAACATTGCCCTTTTTATTTTTTTTATTTTTTTTATTTTTTTGGGCCTTTCTATTTTTTTGGCCTTTCTTATTTTTTTTCTCTTTTTTTTCTTTGGGAAATGTTCTAATAATGATGATCATCACACTTCCATTGATTACAGCATATGAATTACAACTCGAAACTAGAACAAGATATGACTCTATATGAATGCCTCCGGCGGTGTACCGGGATGGTGCAATGAATCAAGAGTGACATGTATGAAAAATAATGCATGGTGGCTTTGCCACAAATACGATGTCAACTACATGATCATGCAATGGCAATATGACAAAAGTAACATATGTCATGATGATGATAAACGGAACGGTGGAAAGTTGCATGGCAATATATCTCGGAATGGCTATGGAAATGCCATAATAGGTAGGTATGGTGGCTGTTTTGAGGAATATATAAGGAGGTTTATGTGTGATAGAGCGTATCGTATCACGGGGTTTGGATGCACCGACGAAGTTTGCACCAACTCTCAAGGTGAGAAAGGGCAATGCACGGTACCTCAGAGGCTAGCAAAGGTGGAAAGGTAAAAAGTGTGTATAATCCATGGACTCAACATTAGTCAAAAGAACTCATATACTTATTGCAAAAATTTAGAAGTCATCAAAAATCAAGTACTATGCGCATGCTTCTAGGGGGGTAGATTGGTAGGAAAAGACCATCGCTCGTCCCCGACCGCCACTCATAAGGATGCACAAGCCAGGTACACTTCATGTTTCAAATTTGTTACACAACTTTAACCATACATGCATGCTACGGGACTTGCTAACTTCAACACAAGAATTCTTTAAATTCATAATCACCCAACTAGAATGAATTTAATATAACTACCTCCATATCTCAAAACAATTATAAAGTATCAAATTGATCATAGCATCCAATTCACTTCCTATTATTGTTTTTATTATACCCAACTTGGATGCTCATCATTCTAGGACCAATTTTATAACCGTAGAAAATACCATGCTGTTCTAAAAGGCTCTCAAAATAATATAAGTGAAGCATGAGAGACTAGCAATTTCTTGAAAATTAAGACACCACCGTGCTCTAAAAGATATAAGTGAAGCACTAGAGCAAAAACTATCAAGCTAAAAAGATATGAGTGAAGCACATAGAGTATTCTAGCAAATTCTAATCAAATAGGCTTCTACCAAAAGGTGTGTACAACAAGGATGATTGTGGTAAAATAGAAAACAAAGACTAATATAATACACGACGCTCCAAGCAAAACACATATCATGTAGCGAATAAAAATATAGCTCCAAGTAAAGTTACCAATGAACAAAGACGAAAGAGGGGATGCCTTCCGGGGCATCCCCAAGCTTAGGCTTTTGGATATACTTGAATATCTTGGGGTGCCATGGGCATCCCCAAGCTTAGGATCTTGCCACCCTTTATTCCATAGTCCATAAAAGCTTTACCCAAAACTTGAAAACTTCACAACACAAAACTCAACAGGAAATCTTATAAGCTCCGTTAGTGAAAGAAAACAAAACCACCACATAAGGTACTGCAATGAACTCATTATTTATTTATTTTGGTGTTAAACCTACTGTATTCCAACTTCTCTATGGTTTATAAACTAATTTACTAGCCATAGATGCATCAAAATAAACAAACAACACACGAAAAACAGAATCTGTCAAAAACATAACTGTCTGTAGAAATCTGTAACTAACGCAAACTTCTGGAACTCTAAAAATACTATAAAAATAGGACGTACTGGAAAATTTGTTTATTGATCAGCATCAAAAAGAATCAATGCAAAAGCAAGTTTTTATGATTTATTGAATTGTTTTTCGTGAGCGCAAAGTTTCTGTTTTTCAGCAGAATCAAATCAACTATCATCATAGTTTATCCTATAGGTTCTACTTGGCACAAACACTAACTAAAAGATAAAAACACATCTAAACAGTGAGTAGATGCAAGATTTATTACTAAACAGGAGCAAAAACAAAAGACACAAAGAAAATTGGGTTGCCTCCCAACTAGCGCTATCGTTTAACGTCCCTAGCTAGGCATAAAAGCGAAGATAGATCTAATGAGTGCCATCTTTGGCACCTGATTCATAAGTAGCACGCATGATAGATTCATAAGGTAATTTGAATTTATTTCTTGGAAAGTGCTCCTTGCCTTTCTTTAAAGGAAATTGGAATCTAATATTCCCTTCCTTCATATCAACAATCGCAGCAATCGTTCTAAGGAAAGGTCTACCAAGAATAATAGGGCAAGAAAGATTGCAATCTATATCAAGAACGATAAAATCCACGGGCACCAAATTCCTATTTGCAAAAATAAGAACATCATTGATACTTCCGATAGGCTTTTTAATGGTGGAATCCGCAAGGTGCAAATTTAACGAGCAATCATCAAGATCATGGAATTCTAGAATATCACATAAAGTTTTCGGAATCATGGAAACACTAGCACCCAAATCACACAAAGCAAAACACTCATAATCTTTAATTCTAATCTTTATAGTAGGTTCCCACTCATCATTAAGTTTTCTAGGTATAGAAACTTCCAAATTAAGTTTTTCATCCAAAGATTGCATCAAGGCATCAACAATATGTTTGGTAAAAGCTTTGTTTTGACTATAAGCATGCAGAGAATTAATAACGGATTGCAATAAGGAAATACAACCTTTTAAAGAACAATTATCATAATCAAATTCCTTGAGTTCCGATATAGTAGGTTCAATACTACTAGAAGTTTTGACCTTTCCATTCTCCCTTTTACCAAATTTAGCATCAAGATCTAAAGATTCCGAATTCTTGGGACGCCTTCTAGGCAAAGTTAATTCATCATCAGTCCCATAATCATCAAAATTCATATTGCAAAACATAGATATAATAGGAGACGTATCGATAACTTTAAGATCCTCATCATTATTTTCATGGAACTTAGAAGAACACGCTTTAATAAAGCTATCTTTCTTAGCACGCAATCTAGCGGTTCTTTCCTTACACTCATCAATGGAAATTCTCATTACTTTGAGAGACTCATTGATATCATGCTTAGGAGAAGAAGATCTAATTTTAAGAGAATCAACGTCAAGCGAAAGTCTGTCAACGTTCCTAGCCAAATCATCAACTTTGAGCAATTTTTCTTCAAGCAAAGCATTAAAATTCTTTTGAGAAATCATAAATTCTTTCAGACTATTCTCAAAATCAGAGGGCATCTTATTAAAATTACCATAAGAATTATTGTAGGAATTTCCATAATTATTAGAGGAATTACCAGGGAACGGTCTAGCATTAAAATTTCCTCTATAGGCATTGTTTCCAAAATTATTCCTACCAACAAAATTCACATCCATAGATTCATTATTATTCTCAATCAAAGAAGACAAAGGCATATCATTGGGATTAAGAGGAGTATTTTTAGTGGCAAACAATTTCATAAGTTCATCCATCTTTCCACTCAAAACATTGATTTCTTCTATACCATGCACTTTTTTACTAGAAGATCTTTCGGTGTGCCATTGAGAATAATTAGCCATAATATTATCAAGAAGTTTTGTAGCATCTCCTAACGTGATTTCCATAAACGTGCCTCCCGCGGCCGAATCTAAGAGATTTCTGGAAGCAAAGTTCAAACCGGCATAAAAACTTTGTATGATCATCCATAAATTCAAGCCATGAGTAGGGCAATTGTGAATCATCAATTTCATTCTTTCCCAAGATTGGGCAACATGCTCATGATCAAGTTGTTTAAAATTCATAATACCGTTCCTAAGAGTGATAATCTTAGCGGGAGGAAAATACTTAGAGATAAAAGCATCTTTGCACTTGTTCCAAGAATCAATACTATTTTTAGGCAAAGACGAAAACCAAACTTTAGCATGATCTCTAAGTGAAAACGGAAATAACTTCAATTTGACAATATTGTTATTCGTATCTTTCTTCGTTTGCATATCACACAAATCAACAAAGTTGTTTAGATGAGTAGCGGCATGTTCACTAGGAAGGCCGGCAAATTGATCTTTCGTAACAAGATTCAGCAAAACAACATTGATTTCACAAGACTCAACATCATTAAGAGGAGCAATTGGAGTACTAAGGAAATCATTATTATTGGTATTCGAGAAATCACACAATTTGTTATTATCTTGCACCATGGCAACAAGTAATCCAACACACAAGCAAACAGAAAAAGGTAAGCGAAAAGACAGGAGGAGATTGGGAAAGAGAGGGCGAATAAAATGGCAAGGGTGAAGTGGGGGAGAGGAAAATGAGAGGCAAATGGCAAATAATGTAAATGCGAGGGAGATGGGTTTGTGATGGGTACTGGGTATGTCTTGACTTGAGCGAAGACCTCCCTGGCAACGGCGCCAGAAATCCTTCTTGCTACGTCTTGAGCTTGCATTGGTTTTCCCCGAAGAGGAGAGGGTGATGCAACAAGTGTAGCGTAAGTATTTCCCTCAGTTTTTGAGAACCAAGGTATCAATCCAGTAGGAGGCTCCTCAAAAGTCCCACGCACCTACACAAACAAACTGAGAACTCGCAACCAACGCAATAAAGGGGTTGTCAATCCCTTCACGGCCACTTGCGAAAGTGAGATCTGATAGAGATAGTATGATAAGCTAAATATATTTTTGGTATTTTATAATATAGATGCAGAAAGTAAAGATGCAAATAAAAGTAGATTGGAAGCAAATATGATAAGAGATAGACCCGGGGGCCATAGGTTTCACTAGAGGCTTCTCTCGAGATAGCATAAGTATTACGGTGGGTGAACAAATTACTGTCGAGCAATTGATAGAAAAGCGAATAATTATGAGATTATCTAGGCATGATCATGTATATAGGCATCACGTCCATAAAAAGTAGACCGACTCCTGCCTGCATCTACTACTATTACTCCACACATCGACCGACTCCTGCCTGCATCTAGAGTATTAAGTTCACAAAGAACAGAGTAACGCATTAAGCAAGATGACATGATGTAGAGGGATAAACTCATGCAATATGATATAAATCTCATCTTTTATCCTCGATGGAAACAATACAATACGTGTCTTGCAACCCTTTCTGTCACTAGGTAAGAACCCGCAAGATTGAACCCAAAGCTAAGCACTTCTCCCATGGCAAGAAAGATCAATCTAGTAGGCCAAACCAAACCGATAATTCGAAGAGACTTGAAAAGATAACTCAATCATACATAAAAGAATTCAGAGAAGATTCAAATATTATTCATAGATAAACTTGATCATAAACCCACAATTCATCAGATCTCGACAAACACACCACAAAAAGAGATTATATCAAATAGATCTCCACAAGAGAGGGGGAGAACATTGTATTGAGATCCAAAAAGAGAGAAGAAGCCATCTAGCTAATAACTATGGACCCGTAGGTCTGTGGTAAACTACTCACAACTCATCGGAGGGGCAAGGATGTTGATGTAGAGGCCCTCCATGGTCGATTCCCCCTCCGGCAGAGTGCTGGCGAAGGCTCCAAGATGGTATCTCGCGAATACAGAAGGTTACGGCGGTGGAAATTGTGTTTCGTGGTGCTCCTGGATGTTTTCGGGGTACGTCGGTATATATAGGAGGAAGAAGTACGTCGGTGGCCTCCCGAGGGGCCCACGAGACAGGGGGCGCCCTCCTATCTCGTGGCTGCCTTGGCTGCTTCTTTGCTTGCACTCCAAGTCCTCCGGATCACGTTCGTTCCAAAAATCACGCTCCTGAAGGTTTCATTCTGTTTGAACTCTGATTGATATTCCTTTTCTTCGAAATACTGAAATAGGCAAAAAAAACAGCAATACGGGCTGGGCCTCTGGTTAGTAGGTTAGTCCCAAAAATGATATAAATGTTTAAAATAAAGCCCATAAACATCCAAAAGGGGTAATATAATAGCATGGAACAATAAAAAATTATAGATACGTTGGAGACATATCATAGGCCCGCGTAGATAGATAAAGAACACGAGCTGATGATGCGCATGCGGACTATTTGACTAGTCAACCAGAAAAATACGGAGCTATACGCTGAGCGAGTGACTGTATAATCACCATATCTTGTATACAATGATCAAAGTGAGCTATCAAGACAAGTTCGATGACCGCCAATGCATTTTACTTGGTAATAAATGACCTGGATTGAAGGGGAATCCAAATTTCCTTCGTCTTTTGTCCTTGAGCTCTTGACAAACCAATGCACTATACGGTTTTCCGGCCACTCCACCCTAGAGCTCTCACCAAGCGTCGTTCATGCCACCGCGCCGCACACTAACCGGTAAGGCAGCGATGGCATCCCGCCGCGCCGAGTTCCTCGCCGCCCACGACCGCACACAAAATGGTAGGGAAGCGATGGCATCCCACCGTGCCGAGTTCATCGCCGCTCGCGACCTCACAACTATGTGGGAGGAATTTGAAGATGCCAAGGCCGAATGGGCGGTAGAGCAAGAGGCAGCCAAAGCCACACAGAGGGAGCGGAAAAGTCAGAAAGCACTCAAGAAAAGAGAAGCCCACCGCCGCAAGAAAGAAAAGGACGCACGTGGTGCTGCGGAGAGGTCGGTGCAGATCCAAGCACGACGGGGTGTCGCCGACAAAGCCGGGAAGGAGAACGACGGCATCTGGCCAACATGTGAGAAGTAGTAGTACTAGTAGTTAGTGTGTGTGTGTCTGTGTCTGAGTACGAGCATGTACCAGTACTACTAGTTACTACTATAGTTTTTAGAGCAAATTATCAGTACATTAGACTAGACTAGATGGGAAAATTCCTATCCTATGCATCAAATGGCATATCTTTCTCTATAGGAATTGAGATGCATGTCATCTCACTTCCTATGAATTTCATATTCCTATAAAATTCCTCTCCTATGAACAAAAGGAGGCCTCTGTTGGAGTAACTACTGTAGCTAGCAGTACAGTCGGTAGAGTAGTTTTCTTCAAGAAGCGGAATTCAACGAAGTCATGATGGTTCCTTCGTCCAAGCAACTTCAAAGTGGGAAGTAGGCCTGTGATTTGACGGCTCATTAGTCATTGTTACTGCGGTGCAACGACCTGGGTGACTCTCCCTTGGAGTTCTGCATGCATGGCAAGTGGACCAGGATGGTCGACATCCCACATATTGGCGAACGGAAGTATTCTTTCCGATATCGAGGAGCAAGGAAACCGTATGGTATAGTATCACTTCTGATTGGTTCTCAAAAAAATAGTATCATTGCTGATTTATAATTATTTTTTATTTATGATGAATGCTAGCGTTTCAACTCTTACGACGAAGGGTGCCAAACACGGCACGTGCTGGATGTCCCACACGTCAGCGAAAGGAGTGGGACATGAACAATGTGGTAGAGCCCAGCGTAAAAAAACAACGTGGTAGAGCGTCACCACTTCTTCCACTTTTGGGTCGGAGACCACACATAGTAGTACTTAGTGGTATGAATGATACAAAGTGCGACCTGGAGAGAAAGACACGTCTAGTTGGAAGGTCTCGGGTCATACACGTAAACAAATATAAAAGTAAATATGTGCCTCCAACTAATATAGTAGTAGTAGAGTACTTAGGCACGTACTCCATAACATCATCGTGCATTGCACGTACAACATTTAGTGGTAGTACGTAGTAAGAGACAAATGCCGCCCAAGAGTTCCCTTCTCGACCTACTTTTGGGTCTTTGGTAGAGTTTATGGAGGGTGCATTAGTCCACACTAGTTTAGCACAAATACACTAGAAGCATGCATGAAGAGATCATGCATGAAGAGGGGTGTTGAGTCGAGCATGCATGAAGAGGGAACAACTATGCTGAGACGAGAACGCAACCAAACACACCCTATATGCCACGCATATTCATACCATTTGTGCCTTTCTACTTCACTTACTGCGCTACATTACTCAGGTTCGTACGTCCACTCCTGGGTACATGTCCGTCTCGTAGTTCCAGTCCCACGTGTTCTTCATATAGATGGAATGATCCTTGCATAACACGTGCACCTTGATGCTGGATGTCTCGCGTGTTGGCAAAAGGATGAACAAAGCTCACGTAAAAAAATAGTGGAAGAACATAGATTCCCGATGACCGAGAAGGAGCAAGGAACCTCGTGGTGGAGCGTCTGCACTCATAATATTTAATATTATTCAGCGATATAAAATCAACCAATCATCTCCACAGTGGACTGGAAGAGTACGAAACATGGCAACCCAGTGTAGTTACATCATACTAGTACATGGCTAACCCACGCTATCACCATATTTCTTGGCTTCCGTGCGACACCTATCTCTAGTAATCCAGCAGCATGTATCGCTTCTCCCTCCTCGTCTCTATCAAAGTGCGGCGGGCTGGCGTTTTTGCCATCTATTGAGCTCGGTTAACTCATCACATGTTAGCGACATTGCAAGAGCATTCTAAAAAAATTCTTTTCACGTTCCGTTTTCAAAAATAAAAAAATCCTTTCACGTACGAATTTGACTGTATGCTTTGAGCAACTTGCATGTCCTATACTGCTCCTGTTTGATACTCTAACTTAGCTAGAGGTTAGACTAACTCATGACTAACCCTGAACTAACTGTAGTCAAAGAGGTGTTTGGGTGACAGGGTTAGATTGACAATAAATGCACTTGATGGAGAGAGAATAGTGATTTTTCAGTGGTCCCAATGAGAAATATCTCCAGTTAGCACCTCTTGGGTGGGATAGTTTTTTTTGGTGGGTTCGGTGCAACTTGCTCCAATTTAAACCCTCATGCTTGGATACTTTAGGGCTATTTGAGCCCCAACTAGCTCAAACTAACTCTAACCCATTGATCCAAATAGGGCCGATGGCCAGTCTCGACGCGGAGCAGTCGCGTGCACTAGGAAGCGGTGCTCTCTCGGCTATCGCGCCACTTTAAAGCCGGCGCCAGTGAGAGGTCGCCTCCGCTCTGGCCAGGCATTAATGCAGAACTGACGCTCCAGGGCGACGCTGACCGTTTCACGCGGGAAGCGCGCGCTGGCACGGGAGTATAGGTTTTGAACCGTTTTAGGTGTAGTACTGGTAGTTTGCAAAACTACTCGATTATTGCACTCAGTTTCCTAAGAAATTGTGGTAAAAACGTTACTCCACAACCCGCTTCCCGTCTCCTTCCTCTTCCACCGCCCGCGCACGTCCGCAGGAAGTGACCGGTCAACCCATATATAGGAGTGCTAGCACCAAAAGATGCATGCATGACCACTAAAATTTCCATATTAAAGCGCCGCTCCGGCGGGAGTATGGCGTATGTTGTTACCTTCGACCGGGCCATGGCTACCGGGCGACGGCGACCAGAGAAGAGGCGGCGGGAGGGGAATGAATGCAGCTACTGTTTGGGTTCGCCTTTCAGCTTAAATAAATGCGCATCATCACGTGTACCCGCAGGTGCACAAATTGTAACATACGTGTCTGCTTAAGTGGGCATCACGTAACTGGTGTGTGTGAGAGAGAGATTTTGAGAGACAGAGTGCGTGTGTGCGACTCTACTCTTCGGACTCAACCTTTTGCATCGGGATATAAGTATAATGGTATTTACTTTAGCTAGTGATTTACGTGGCCATGTTAACGTGGTTGTGTCAAAAAAATGTCACTTCCTGGTCGTGATTTGCGTCATATAATTACAAGCAAGATTCTTGTGCATTGCACGGAACATCAATATGTATTTTTTTACAAAACACCTGTTGTGATTGACCCATGTAGGAGTAATCCCATGTGTAAAAACTAATGATACCTCGAGAATTTTATCGGAAAACTGGTATCTCGAGAATGCCACTGAAAAAAATGAAAGATGAGAGGTAAGGCGAGGAGGAGTGGAGCGTGGTGGTGACTGGTGGTCGGAATGGGCGGAGGCATGGGGATGGACGGCGCTGGCAGGCGGCAGCGGCCACCATGCATGCTAGATTGTTCCAGGGACTTATTCCTTTTTTAATTGCTGAGCAATGAGGTTGTGGGAGATAATTATGTGGAGAGAGGTGCAGGTATCTTTTGTAAAATTATCATAGTTTGCTTTCTATCCGTTAGATATAGATCACACGGTCTGTATTACAAGATGGCAGGCACACCATCATCGCCAACTCATTTTTTATAAGGGTACAGATGATAAGTTTGTTGACTACTAAAGTAAAGTGGAATTTGTCCATGTTATGCAAGTAAATAAAGGTGATTGTTTATCATACGGGTAAGGTTGGATGAAGGGTGGTAGGAACAAATGCTCCGCCTAGAGCATGTGTGTGTGAGATGGAGTCTTAGTGTGTGTGGTGTGTGTGTGTGTGAGAGAGAGAGAGATGGAGTCTTAGTTTGTGTGTGTGAGAGAGAGAGAGAGAGAGATGGAGT
>NC_057798.1:158792446-158795126 GCF_018294505.1 Triticum aestivum | reverse complement strand
TGATGTGTATGGCAGAGGCCACCAACGATGGGGTGCGAGAGAGAAAATGCCCGTAGAGAGGGAAGAGAAGGTGTGTGCGCATGAGAGGAGTCGACATCGAGAGAACGTGTTTGTTTGAGAGACACCGAGGAGGACTACTATATATCGATGGTGCATGTAGGCGGAATTAAACAAAGGGATGGTATTATTGGTTTCGAGGATATAGGGGAAGAGTGTGAGGCGGCGGGGGGGGGGGTTGCTAGAAGGAGATTGTTATGTGTGAGTGTGTGTTTTACCCATCTAGGCGGAATTTATGTGCGCAAAAGAGGAGAACGATTCGATATGGCGTTAGGATTGAGGGTAATTACCTACGTATGGAGACATAGAGACCTTGAACGTGCATGTGTGAGAGGTATACATGTATACATGGGATGTGTGTGTGCGCACGCGCATGATCGAGATAAAAGAAAGAAGACATAAGTCATAAGATTGATGACATGGGAGAGACAGATCGGTATGACAATATGCATGCATGTGATAATGCAGGGAAGAAGGCCCGACAATTGAGCATGTGTTTCTGTCTTTAAGAGATGGTGGCGTGGGCTGGAGCATGCATCTATGGCGAGCAGAGGGAGTGAGGCACAATGATTGTGCAAAAGAGATCAACCTATAAATGCATATGTATGGAGAGACATATATAGTGTGGGTGATAGGAAGCAAGACTCCGTGCGAGAAAGAAATGTTCATGGAGAAACTACAGATAGATACAAAGATGGAGATGCTAGCTAGAGGGACATCCGCTAGTTTGGTTGTTGGAGATGACCACCGGGTGGTTCAGAGGGTGAAGTTATATATGTGTGTGAGAGGGCACTTGACTGCACGTAGAGAGAAACATATGTAGTGTGCGTGATAGGAATCAAGAGTGAGGGCGAGAAAGAAGGTTGATGCAGAAACAGATAAATAGAAAGATAAAGATGCTAGCTAGTGTGCATTAGAGATAGGAGTCGAGTGGATCAGAAGGCTGAGTTATGTGTGTGTGGGTGTGAGAGAGATAGAGAGAGGGTGCATGTGAGTCACAGACAAACAGATATCAGAGAGAAATGAGATCCCGAGAGACGGAGTTTTGTGTCTGCGAGAGAGAAAGATATTTCACAACGGGAGTGATAGCTAGAGAGACATATGAGGGAACGCAAGATATATCTTGGGAGAGAGAGTGTGTGTGAGCGACATACAAGAGAACAATGGAGAAATATGAGACCCTGGGAGTCAGAGTTTGTGTTTGTGTGTGAGAAAGAGATATTTAAGAGGAAGAGTCATAGGTTCTCATATCTAAGGAGCGAAAGACATCTCTGTATGAGGGGTGTGCGAGTGGCCCACATGGGAATAGTAGAGAGAAATGAGACCCCGGGAGACAAAGTTTTGTGTTTGTGTGAGATAAAGAGATTCCGCATAGAGAATCATAGTTAAGACACATAGCAGGGAGCGAGATATACTTAGAGAGAGATAGAGTGATGAAGGTCGAGGGAGAGAGTACCGTTAGTGTGTTACGAAGATAAAAGATCATTGTCGACATACAGGTAGCACGAGAGATACCCGAGAGACGATGAACACATATAGGTCTAGAGAGATAGTCTTATATAAGCATGAGTGATAGCTATATGAGACGAATATCTGGATTAAAGTGGATTCAAATATTTAAACTGGAGATCATGACATCGATAATATCATAACGCAAATCGCTGTATCAAACATGCATATTCATTTGAATTTGGGCACATGTTGATGTTATATAGTTTATCAATATTGGTGATCCATAGATTCTTTAATTACAAACAATGCATGGTTTATATGCAATTAATGTCTAAACGGGATTACACTATATGTTGCATGTGTGAAACACATTATACATGTTTGAGAAGTAAAAAAACCCGCATGAAACACACATTAATTGGAGACAGTTAGCGAGGAATGCATAGATTGGATTTCAACATAAAATGGTTTCAAATATTTGAAAATCCAAGTTGATGGATACAACCTTATGAATCTGAGATCATGCCATTTGTAAACCATATTTATGTATAAATGGTGTTGTGCTTTTGAAACTATATATAAAAAATGATGTATATTGTCACACCCTAGCTAGCCATGCATTAGAGTGATGCATCATGTTTACTCTTTCATCAGAAACTTGAAATGGGGATGACAGAACCCCCAGTCACCTCTCAAACCAATTAGGGTTTACTAAAAACTTTTTCAATGAACCTGAAATGCCCTTCTAAAATGCCCATCATTTTTGTCTTGGTTCAGAACCTCTGCCAAAAGTGGTGCACATTTTCCTAGGCCATCCTAGGGTTTTTGATTTAAATCATAAGTATTTGAATTTGGGCATTTAAAATTATATAAAATATTTAAATGCTCAAATAACTCCAAACTAAAATGTTTCATGTTGGAAATAATCCAACTATGGACCAGGAGTAGTTTGGTGATTTTTGGAGTTGCCTAAGTATTTTATTTAATTCAACAAAGTTGCAGAAGTATTAATAAAAACAGAAAACAGAAAAAATGGGAAAAGGCCTACCTGTCGCCCAGCACCGGCCCACCTGCCGGCCCAGCCCAGCACCGCGCCAGCGAGCTGCTTGCCGGCCAGGCAGGCAGGCAGGTGCTCGACGGCGAGCACCGCATGGGTGCCACGCACCTGCTC
>NC_057798.1:158736387-158791674 GCF_018294505.1 Triticum aestivum | reverse complement strand
CACCGCACCGACCTCGCCCGAGCTCGCCGTCGCCGGAGATCCCCTTCAACGCCGTCGCCGCCTCAGCTCGTCCCCGACCCCGCCGGTGGCCTCTACGGGAGCACTGTGAGCCTAGCTACTCCTCCGACCCTCCCTCTCTCATTCCCGAGCCGTGTAGCCACCGCACGAGGATCACACGCCCGCACCGCCGCGGATCTCGTCGCCGACGTGCTTCCGGCCACCCTCTGGCCACGAGCTGGTGTCCATCTTACTCACCGAGCTCCGCAGCACCTAGCTAGCCACTCCCCGAGCCTCACCGACCCCTCTAGCACCAAGTTCATCTAGTGGCCGCCAAAGTCGTCGCCGGCGCCAACTCCGGCCACCCCGACCCCAACGGACTCCACCAAGAGCTGCGGCTTGTCCTCAGCTCCACTCCGGTGGTCTCCGCGACCCATTTGGTGGCCGAAATAGCCAAAACCACTCCCGCCGCCGCGTCGGGCTCGCCGGCGGCTAAACGTCGGCGCCGCTGGCATTGACTTTGATCACGGGTGGGCCCTGGTTGACTCCCCTGAGTCAATGACGGGTGGGGCCCAGCCCTGTTAATTAAACAGGTTTAGTTTTAATTAAACTTTAATTAAAATAATCACCCTGACATGCGGGACCCACTGTCAGGTTTGACCCTGACGTGTTCCGTTGACCTGCTGACGTCACACTGACGTCAGGCTGACGCAATAATGATTTTCTGGAATTATTCTAATATAGGAAATTCCAGAATATAATTTAAACTTCAAAAATTCATAACTTTTATTCTGTAACTCCAAATCAGACAAATTATATATGAAAAATGATCAAAAAAATCCAATCTATCCATCTGTACTATTTTCATGCATGACTAAACAAGTTAACCTGATGTTTAATGCAGAACAAGGAAAAGCACTTTAAAAGGCCATGTTTGAGTTTGAAATTTGAATCTTTGATTCAAACCCTTCTGGTTTTAGTTGCATTAGCCCAACACACTCATATTGCCATGTTTCATGCATGCATCATATTGTTGCACATTGTTTGGTGATGGTTGTGTATCGGTGTCCCTTGCGACAGGTTCTGTCTCCGAGGAGTATCGTGATTACCCTAACGAAGAACCGTATCAGTGCATCGAACCATCAGGCAAGCAACCAACCATTTGATCATATCGATACAATCCCATGTTCTCGCTCCTGCTCTCTTTTACTGCATTAAGACAACGCGTTTCAAACTGCTGTGTGTTACGGTAGTTGAACCCATTTCCTCTGCATGACCTGTCATTGCCACAGTAACTAGATGAAACCCACTAGCATGTGTAGGAGTTGATTGAGCCATATGTATGTGTTGTTCCTACCTTGCTATGCCTGCTATGCTTAGAGTCGTGTCAGGTCTGGTTCATCCGGGTGATGGGCTAGAGTGAAATGATTATGTCGGTAATGAGAGTGGTGTGGTGAACACGATTTGGTAAAGGTATCGATGAGAGGCCATGTAGGAGTACATGGTGGGTTGTTTCATTGAAGCCGACCTTAAGCACTGAGATCTGTATGTGTGATTTAAGAATCAGATACTACCATGCATTGGGCCCGAAACCAATGGACTCTCTCGGCTTCTTATTCACCCTAGTTCTCCGTCCAGGAGTTGCAAGTAGTTTCTGGTGTTTGTAGCCTACTGGAGGCCGTGGACAGCGCTGACCGTAGGGGTGGGCTGTGATGCGGTAGGTACGTGGCACGGTGTACCGAATACCCGTTAGGTATCTCGGGAACCCTGTTCACATCGTTCGGGGCCGTATGGGAAACCTCGGCCGGACTCCCTGCGGATGGAACCTGGATAGGGGATAAACCTGGACTGGAGACTTAGGTGATTAGGTAGGTCGTGGCCGACACCCACGTTGGGCTTCCGCTTGAAGGTTGCCGAGTACATGTCGTGTAAACAACGGTAAGTGGTGAGAGCGTGTATGAAGAAGTACACCCCTGCAGGGTTAACATGATCTATTCGAATAGCCGCGTCCGCGGTAAAGGACTACTTGGTTGCCTATACAGTTCATAGACAAGTAAATGGAAACTGCTAAAAGCCTCAAGATAAGTGTGAGTGCCGAGGATGGCTCTTCCGTAGGGAGACGGAGGTGGATCCTCGGTGGTGTATTGAAGTGGTGAGTAGTGGACTCGTGTACGCAAAACCATTTCAAGTTGGAGTCTCGTAGGTTAGCCTAGCCAAGAGTCAAAGCTGGCTTGCCGCAATAACTCCACCAACCCTTCTTGATAATGTGCATGTATGTAGGATCTGATGTAAGTCTTGCTGAGTACCTTTGTACTCATGTTGCTATAATTTACATTTTACAGAAGACGCTGCAACCCCTTCTGATGGGTTCTATGTAGACGTTGACATCAATGAGTAGGCAAGGCCCAGGTGGTGATCCTGAGCTTGTGAAGGACCACGTAGTATAGCTAGGCTTTCCAAGCCTCTTTTATTTTACTAGTTGTCTGTACTCAAACAAGTTACTTCCGCTGCTGGTTTGTATGACTATATGACTTGAATGCTGGGTCGTGAGACCCGTACCTTTGTGTATGATATGTATGGCTCCCTGAGCCTTAAATAAAGTACTTGTGTCGTAGAGTCATGTTGTGATGCTTCGTTGTATTTGCACATATCGAGCATATTGTGTGTATGATTGAAATGCTTGGTATGTGTGGGATCTGACCATCTAGTTGTTTATCTTTAGTAGCCTCTCTTACCGGGAAATGTCTCCTAGTGTTACCACTGAGCCATGGTAGCTTGCTACTGCTCTGGAACACTTAGGCTGGCCGGCATGTGTCCTTCTTCGTTCCTGTGTCTGTCCCTTCGGGGAAATGTCACGCATTGAGTACCGGAGTCCTGTTAGCCCGCTACAGCCCGGTTTACCGGAGTCCTGCTAGCCCAGTGCTACAGCCCGGACCCACTTGCTGATGACCGACACGTTCGAAGCTGGGTCATGGATGCCTGTCCCTGTAAGTCTGTGCCACTTTGGGTTTACGACTAGTCATGTCAGCCCGGGCTCCTTATCATATGGATGCTAGCGACACTATCATATACGTGAGCCAAAAGGCGCAAACGGTCCCGGGCAAAGGTAAGGCGACACCCGTGGGGATACCGTGCGTGAGGCCGCAAAGTAATATGAGGTGTTACCGGCTAGATCGATGTGACATCGAGTCGGGGTCCTGACAGCGTTGGCATCAGAGCCGGACTGCCTGTAGGTTCTCCAAGCCAAACTGGTCGATGTTGAGTCTAGAAATTCTTTAGTTATATGTAGGGGAATTGTTTGTGGGTTGGAACGTAAGGCTCTTTTTACTCCTTTATCTGATGACATTCTGATCTGAGTCAGTCTATTCTTCCACCGGGGGTTAAGGAATTAGGATCTATTCTCTCTATCAGGTTCACGTGTTGCTAATCAGTAGTACCTTATAGGTTTGATGGATACAAGCCTAGTTCAGTTCTTCTACCACGTTATGTTGTTAGGATGGTTTCAGAACTTTGATATGATGATGTTGAGTGTGTATGAAATCCTTTGTCAAATGTCTCAAAATCCTTCTTGAGCATTTACAGCTGTTATGCTGCCGAAATTTTGCTAGAAATTCTAATGCCTTTGCATTATGATTGTGCTTTCAGATGGCCACTCGCGACCTCAATCAAGTGGTTCGCCTAACCCGATGCCTAGATGTACCCGGCCATACTGCCATGTTGGTCAGGGTAATGACTGAGGCTGGATACCGTTGGTATCCTGAGTACACGGTCGAAGAACAATTCCGAGACTTTAATCAAAGCCAGTATCTCTGCACTGTCAGGATATTTCCATCTTATCCTGGGTCCACCGAGCCCCTTCACTGCTCCTATGGACTCGGGGTTACTATTGAGATGGCTGTGCAGGACGCCGCCTACTCTATGATGACCATCATGCGAGTCAGATCTGGTCTATTTCGGGACTCTGATTTCCGGTATATGCCAGGATCACTTCCGGGAACACAAGGGTATCTTCAGGCTATCTATGCTGACCCCACTCAGGAGGATTCACGGACTCGCACTACTGCTGAGATGCTCGAGGATAAGGACCGTGAAAATCAGGCCTTGAGGTTAGAGCTCTTCAATACCCGTGCTGACCACTGGGCCACATTGACTCGGTTTGCACCGGCGGTGCAAGCTGGATATTCGGATATGCGCGATCTCTATCCTGTGAGATCTGCTCTGCCAGACGTGATGGGTTGGCGTGATGTAGGAGGTATCACCCCACCTCGCGGTTCCCGCAGGCCACCGTCTGTTGGTCCAAGACCTCATCCTAGTCCCTATGGTCCACAAGCTCCGCGAGATCGTCTGTTTCCGGATGATCATGTTGAGCTTCCAGGCTATGGAGGTGACTTCTACGAGGACTACTACGGATCGGTCTGAGTTAGTGGTGGTATCACTAGTTAGCACTATCTGTGTCGTCTATCGTCCCGCGTGACTCGTGGGATATGACCTAGTTTGTACTCTTTCCGGAGATGTAGAAAAATAATGTATAGGAGCTTGGGATGCCTCCGATGAGATGTAATCCTCTTTTCACCGTAATAGTACTTTGTTTGGTCTCGTACTAAACCCTGTATGGTGTGTATGACGATGGAATAAAGAAGCAGTTTCTGTATCTACCATGTCATATGGATGATCATCTTGCATTCCGAGTTATTCCTTACATTTTGTATCCCATGTCGAAATTTTATCATTCTGACTAAATCATTGTCTTGTTTACCTAGGATGGTCAACACGCGCACTAACCCTGCTCCTCAAGAGCAGGCCGAAGGCAGTGAAGTCAGGGATGCAAATCTGCCTCATCCTCCTTCCCTAGCCGAGGTTATGATGGAAGCTGAGAGAAACAAGCGGGAGACCAACCGTTTGTTGGAGCGTATTGAACAGAACACAACACACCATCAGAGGACTAACATGGTGTCACTCAGTGATTTTATCAAATTACATCCACCCACGTTCCACCACTCCGTCGAGCCTCTCGACGCTGATGACTGGCTTCACAGTATCTCTCACAAGCTGTGTTCCGTGCTAGTAGCTGAGGCTGACAAGGTCATCTTTGCTGCATATCATCTTGAAGGCCCCGCCAGTCTATGGTGGGAGAATTATGGAGCTATGCGCCCAGCGGGCCATGTCACTACTTGGGCCGAATTCAGTGAGGCTTTCCGTGAACATCACATTCCGGAGGGTCTCATGGACCGTAAACGTGAGGAATTCTGCAATTTCACCCAAGGCCGACTCTCTGTGGATGCTTACAGCAGGGAGTTTGGTAACCTCGCACGATATGCAACTGAGGAAGTTTCGACTGATGCCAAGAAGCAAGCAAGGTTCCGTAAGGGACTTAGTCCTGAGCTTCGCCGCGACCTCCGTCTGCATGAGTGCACATCTTTTCAGAAACTTGTTAACAAAGCCATCAGTGCTGAAACTGGTCAGACTGATTATGACGCAACACGCAAGCATGGCCGTGACATGGGTTCCTCATCCGGTGCTGGTCCTTAGAAGCGCCGCGTGTGGGTGCCCAACACCGCCCTGCCACCCAGGTTCACACCGAGGCCATCTTTCCAGGCGCCTCGCCCTGTTCAACAGTCTGCTCCAGCCAAGCCCTATGGGGATCCAACCAACAATGCTCCTCCACGTACCAGTTCCGTGACTTGTTTCAAGTGTGGGGAATCTGGCCACTATATGCGTGAGTGTCCCCAGACCAACCCCAACCAATCTGCTAAAGCTGTTAGCCATGGCAAGCCGACAGGAAAAGTGTTCCACGCCAAGCCGGCCACCGCTACACGTGGCCATGTCAACTGTATCTCAGCCGAGGAAGCTCAAGAGGATCCCAACGTCGTTCTTGGTACGCTTCTTGTTAATTGCCACCCGGCATCTGTTCTTTTCGATATAGGAGCCTCTCATTCTTTTATATCCGAAAATTATGCTCGTTTGCATAACATCGCATTCTGTGACATGCCAATCTCTATGGTAATTCAAACTCCGGGATCCAAATGGCAAACTTCTAGAGTAAGCCATGGAAATGAAATCCAAGTCGACAGACTAGTTTTCCTCGCTTCTTTGATAGCCCTTAAATCTTCAGATATTAATATCATTTTGGGTATGGACTGGATGTCAGCTCATCAAGCCAAAATTGATTGCTTCCCTAGGACTGTTCAACTCACCCATCCTTCGGGGAAGATAGTCAATGTCTTGACCCGAATAGCCAAGCGACAGTTATATTCTCTTAACGCCAGCCCTTTGCCAGACCTTGAGGACGTTCCGGTAGTCCGTGACTTCCCGGATGTCTTTCTAGAGGAATTGCCAGGTGTTCCACCTGACAGGGATGTTGAGTTCGTAATAGACCTCATTCCAGGAACCGTTCCGATTGCTAGAAGACCCTATAAGATGGCACCACTAGAACTAGCCGAGCTTAAGAAACAACTCGATGAGTCCTTGAAAAAGGGTTTCATCCGACCTAGTTCATCTCCGTGGGCTTGCCCCGTCCTATTCGTCAAGAAGAAGGATGGTACGGACCGGATGGTTGTAGATTACCGACCTGTCAATTTGGTCACAATCAAGAACAAATATCCGCTCCCCAGGATCAACGACCTGTATGATCAGCTCGCTGGATCCTCAGTCTTCTCCAAGATGGATTTGAGGTTGGGCTACCATCAAATCAAAATCAGAAACGGGGACATCCCTAAAACGGCCTTTGTTACTCGTTATGGGCAATACGAGTACACCGTCATGTCCTTCGGATTAACCAACGCTCCAGCCACCTTTTCTCGGTTAATGAACTCAATCTTCATGGAGTATCTGGATAAATTCGTCGTAGTTTATCTCGATGATATACTCATCTACTCTAAGAACGAGGAAGAACATGCCGAACATCTAAGGCTAGTGTTGAAGAAACTTCGAGAGCATCGCCTTTATGCCAAGTTTTCCAAATGTGAATTTTGGTTGTCAGAAGTGACCTATCTGGGTCATGTAATATCTAGTAAAGGTATTGTTGTTAACCCTGAGCGAGTTCAAGCTGTCCTTAATTGGACTCCACCTGAATCGGTCAAGCAAGTTCAGAGTTTTCTGGGCCTAGCGAGCTATTGCCGTCGCTTTGTCGAGAACTTCTCCAAAGTTGCCAAACCTCTAACCGAACTCCTCAAGAAAGATAAGAAGTTCGAATGGACTCCACAATGTGAGCTCAGCTTTCAGGAACTGAAAAGACACCTGACTTCTGCTCCCGTACTGGTACCGCCAGACTTCTCCAAGGACTTTGTTATCTACTGCGACGCCTCACGACAAGGACTAGGTTGCATTCTCATGCAAGATCGACACGTAATTGCCTATGCTTCACGGCAATTGCACCCACATGAGGAGAATTATCCTACTCATGATCTAGAGCTAGCAGCCGTAGTCTATGCACTCAAGACCTGGCGACATTACCTCCTCGGTAACCGTTGCGAAATATTCACCGATCACCAAAGTCCGAAGTACATTTTCACCCAACCGGATTTGAATCTCAGACAAAGACGTTGGGTGGAGTTGATCACAGACTTCGACTTAGGAATAACCTACACCCCAGGGAAAGCCAACGTCATGGCTGATGCGCTAAGTCGTAAATCTTATTGTAACAACCTGATGTTACAACAAAGTCAACCGCTTCTCCATGAGGAATTTCGGAAGCTTAACCTTCACATTGTTCCTCAAGGTTTTCTTTCCACCTTGGTGGGAAAACCTACCCTTACGGATCAGATCATCAAAGCACAGAAGGTAGATCCGGGAATCTCCCGCATCAAGAGAAACATCAAGAAAGGAATTGCGAATTGTTTCTCCATTAATGATCAAGGGGTCGTATACTTCGGGAATCGACTAGTGGTTCCTAAAGTGCGAAACCTGAGACGTTTGATCCTTAAGGAAGCTCATGAATCTCCTCTCACCATTCATCCCGGTAGTACTAAGATGTATCAGGACCTACGCCAGAGGTTCTGGTGGACTAGGATGAAGAGAGAAATTGCTTAGTATATTGCTAATTGCGACGTTTGTCGTCGTGTAAAAGCAGAGCATCAACGGACTGCTGGCACCCTTCAACCCTTAGCTATTCCTGAATGGAAATGGGATAAAATTGGTATGGATTTCATTACCGGTTTTCCCAGGACCAAGAGAGGGAATAATGCTATTTTCGTCGTTGTCGATCGTCTTTCCAAAGTAGCCCATTTCCTACCTGTTCGTGAGAGTATAACCGCTAGTCAGCTGGCAGACCTATACATCTCCCGAATCGTGTCTCTTCATGGTGTTCCTTTGGAAATCAACTCGGATAGAGGAAGTCTTTTCACCTCTCGATTTTGGGAAAGTTTCCAAAATGCTATGGGAACCCGTCTCTCCTTTAGCACTGCTTTCCACCCTCAGTCGAGTGGTCAAGTGGAACGCGTCAATCAAATTCTAGAAGACATGCTTCGAGCCTCTGTTATCTCTTTCGGAATGGATTGGGAGAAGTGCCTTCCATTTGCCGAATTCGCTTACAACAACAGCTATCAATCTAGCTTGGGTAAAGCCCCTTTTGAAGTTCTCGATGGACGACGGTGTCGAACACCCCTTAACTGGTCAGAGACCGGGGAAAGACAATTCTTTGGCCCGGATATGATTCAAGAAGCAGAAGAGCAAGATCGCATCGTTCGTGAAAAGTTGAAAACAGCCCAATCCCGTCAAAAGAGTCAATATGACCGAAAACATAAGGCTATGACTTTCGAGGTTGACGAGAAGGCTTACCTTCGGGTTACCCCTCTGAAGGGAACCCATCGTTTCGGTATCAAAGGCAAATTGGCTCCTCGTTACATTGGACCTTTTCGCATTCTCGCCAAACGAGGAGAAGTTGCCTACCAATTGGAACTACCTCCGCACCTCTCCAGAGTCCACGATGTCTTCCACGTTTCTCAACTCAGGCGTTGCTTCTCGGATCCTATCCGTGGAGTGGACCACGAAACGCTTGATCTCCAAGATAATCTTACATATCGAGAGGACCCCATTCGTATCCTCGATCAGGCCGAGCGTACCACTCGACGTCATAATATCAAGTTTCTCAAAGTACAATGGTCGCACCATTCTGAGGATGAAGCAACTTGGGAAAGGGAGGATCGTCTTCGACTTGAGTATCCCGCCTTCTTTCCGGAGGAACCCAAATCTCGGGACGAGATTCCTTTGAGTGGGGGTGAGTTGTCACACCCTAGCTAGCCATGCATTAGAGTGATGCATCATGTTTACTATTTCATCAGAAACTTGAAATGGGGATGACAGAACCCCCAGTCACCTCTGAAACCAATTAGGGTTTACTAAAAACTTTTTCAATGAACCTGAAATGCCCTTCTAAAATGCCCATCATTTTTGTCTTGGTTCCGAACCTCTGCCAAAAGTGGTGCACATTTTCCTAGGCCATCGTAGGGTTTTTGATTTAAATCATAAGTATTTGAATTTGGGCATTTAAAATTATATAAAATATTTAAATGCTCAAATAACTCCAAACTAAAATGTTTCATGTTGGAAATAATCCAACTATGGACCAGGAGTAGTTTGGTGATTTTTGGAGTTGCCTAAGTATTTTATTTAATTCAACAAAGTTGCAGAAGTATTAATAAAAACAGAAAACAGAAAAAATGGGAAAAGGCCTACCTGTCGCCCAGCACCGGCCCACCTGCCGGCCCAGCCCAGCACCGCGCCAGCGAGCTGCTTGCCGGCCAGGCAGGCAGGCAGGTGCTCGACGGCGAGCACCGCATGGGTGCCACGCACCTGCTCACCGCCTCGCCGCCTCCCTCGCCCGGCTAACACCGTGAATCGGCCTCCCTCTCTCCCCCGAACCCCCCAGACACCCCCTCTCCTCTCCAGCTCCTCCCCCTCGCACACCCCAGCCATGGCCGACGCCATCGCCGCCACCCCCTCGCTGTAGCCACGCCCTCCGTCCACCCCACGCCGTGCCACCGTGTCCAGGAGCTCCGCCGCCGTCCACTTCATCGAGCTAGCCGAGCCCCGTGTGCTCGTGCAGCCCGAGACCACCGCACCGACCTCACCCGAGCTCGCCATCGCCGGAGATCCC
Organism: Triticum aestivum; assembly: GCF_018294505.1. Classification (NCBI taxonomy): domain Eukaryota; kingdom Viridiplantae; phylum Streptophyta; class Magnoliopsida; order Poales; family Poaceae; genus Triticum; species Triticum aestivum. The sequence continues at coordinate 158,781,584 of NC_057798.1, read as the reverse complement.
CTTCAACGCCGTCGCCGCCTCAGCTCGTCCCCGACCCCGCCGGTGGCCTCTACGGGAGCACTGTGAGCCTAGCTACTCCTCCGACCCTCCCTCTCTCATTCCCGAGCCGTGTAGCCACCGCACGAGGATCACACGCCCGCACCGCCGTGGATCTCGTCGCCGACGTGCTTCCGGCCACCCTCCGGCCACGAGCTGGTGTCCATCTTACTCACCGAGCTCCGCAGCACCTAGCTAGCCACTCCCCGAGCCTCACCGACCCCTCTAGCACCAAGTTCATCTTCGGCCGAACCCCGGTGGCCGCCAAAGTCGTCGCCAGCGACAACTCCGGCCACCCCGACCCCAACGGACTCCACCAAGAGCTGCGGCTTGTCCTCAGCTCCACTCCGGTGGTCTCCGCGACCCATTTGGTGGCCGAAATAGCCAAAACCACTCCCGCCGCCGCGTCGGGCTCGCCGGCGGCTAAACGTCGGTGCCGCTGGCATTGACTTTGACCACGGGTGGGCCCTGGTTGACTCCCCTGAGTCAATGACACGTGGGGCCCAGCCCTGTTAATTAAACAGGTTTAGTTTTAATTAAACTTTAATTAAAATAATCACCGTGACATGCGGGACCCACTGTCAGGTTTGGCCCTGACGTGTTCCGTTGACCTGCTAACGTCACACTGACGTCAGGCTGACGCAATAATGATTTTCTGGAATTATTCTAATATAGGAAATTCCAGAATATAATTTAAACTTCAAAAATTCATAACTTTTATTCTGTAACTCCAAATCAGACAAATTATATATGAAAAATGATCAGAAAATTCCAATCTATCCATCTGTACTATTTTCATGCATGACTAAACAAGTTAACCTGATGTTTAATGCAGAACAAGGAAAAGCACTTTAAAAGGCCATGTTTGAGTTTGAAATTTGAATCTTTGATTCAAATTGGTTCAAACCCTTCTGGTTTTAGTTGCATTAGCCCAACACACTCATATTGCCATGTTTCATGCATGCATCATATTGTTGCACATTGTTTGGTGATGGTTGTGTATCGGTGTCCCTTGCGACAGGTTCTGTCTCCGAGGAGTATCGTGATTACCCTAACGAAGAACCGTATCAGTGCATCGAACCATCAGGCAAGCAACCAACCATTTGATCATATCGATACAATCCCATGTTCTCGCTCCTGCTCTCTTTTACTGCATTAAGACAACGCGTTTCAAACTGCTGTGTGTTACGGTAGTTGAACCCATTTCCTCTGCATGACCTGTCATTGCCACAGTAACTAGATGAAACCCACTAGCATGTGTAGGAGTTGATTGAGCCATATGTATGTGTTGTTCCTACCTTGCTATGCCTGCTATGCTTAGAGTCGAGTCAGGTCTGGTTCATCTGGGTGATGGGCTAGAGTGAAATGATTATGTCGGTAATGAGAGTGGTGTGGTGAACACGATTTGGTAAAGGTATCGATGAGAGGCCATGTAGGAGTACATGGTGGGTTGTTTCATTGAAGCCGACCTTAAGCACTGAGATCTGTATGTGTGATTTAAGAATCAGCTACTACCATGCATTGGGCCCGAAACCAATGGACCCTCTCGGCTTCTTAATCACCCTAGTTCTCCGTCCAGGAGTTGCAAGTAGTTTCTGGTGTTTGTAGCCTACTGGAGGCCGTGGACAGCGCTGACCGTAGGGGTGGGCTGTGATGCGGTAGGTACGTGGCACGGTGTACCGAATACCCGTTAGGTATCTCGGGAACCCTGTTCACATCGTTCGGGGCCGTATGGGAAACCTCGGCCGGACTCCCTGCGGATGGAACCTGAATAGGCGATAAACCTGGACTGGAGGCTTAGGGGATTAGGTAGGTCGTGGCCGACACCCACGTTGGGCTTCCGCTTGAAGGTTGCCGAGTACATGTCGTGTAAACGACGGTAAGTGGTGAGAGCGTGTATGAAGAAGTACACCCCTGCAGGGTTAACATGATCTATTCGAATAGCCGCGTCCGCGGTAAAGGACTACTTGGTTGCCTATACAGTTCATAGACAAGTAAATGGAAACTGCTAAAAGCCTCAAGATAAGTGTGAGTGCCGAGGATGGCTCTTCCGTAGGGAGACGGAGGTGGATCCTCGGTGGTGTATTGAAGTGGTGAGTAGTGGACTCGTGTACGCAAAACCATTTCAAGTTGGAGTCTCGTAGGTTAGCCTAGCCAAGAGTCAAAGCTGGCTTGCCGCAATAACTCCACCAACCCTTCTTGATAATGTGCATGTATGTAGGATCTGATGTAAGTCTTGCTGAGTACCTTTGTACTCATGTTGCTATAATTTACATTTTACAGAAGACGCTGCAACCCCTTCTGATGGGTTCTACGTAGACGTTGACATCAATGAGTAGGCAAGGCCCAGGTGGTGATCCTGAGCTTGTGAAGGACCACGTAGTATAGCTAGGCTTTCCAAGCCTCTTTTATTTTACTAGTTGTCTGTACTCAAACAAGTTACTTCCGCTGCTGGTTTGTATGACTGTATGACTTGAATGCTGGGTCGTGAGACCCGTACCTTTGTGTATGATATGTATGGCTCCCTGAGCCTTAAATAAAGTACTTGTGTCGTAGAGTCATGTTGTGATGCTTCATTGTATTTGCACATATCGAGCATATTGTGTGTATGATTGAAATGCTTGGTATGTGTGGGATCTGACCATCTAGTTGTTTATCTTTAGTAGCCTCTCTTACCGGGAAATGTCTCCTAGTGTTACCACTGAGCCATGGTAGCTTGCTACTGCTCTGGAACACTTAGGCTGGCCGGCATGTGTCCTTCTTCGTTCCTGTGTCTGTCCCTTCGGGGAAATGTCACGCATTGAGTACCGGAGTCCTGTTAGCCCGCTACAGCCCGGTTTACCGGAGTCCTGCTAGCCCAGTGCTACAGCCCGGACCCACTTGTTGATGACCGACACGTTCGAAGCTGGGTCATGGATGCCTGTCCCTGTAAGTCTGTGCCACTTTGGGTTTACGACTAGTCATGTCAGCCCGGGCTCCTTATCATATGGATGCTAGCGACACTATCATATACGTGAGCCAAAAGGCCCAAACGGTCCCGGGCAAAGGTAAGGCGACACCCGTGGGGATACCGTGCGTGAGGCCGCAAAGTGATATGAGGTGTTACCGGCTAGATCGATGTGACATCGAGTCGGGGTCCTGACATATATAGAATGTAATTCCAATTGAAAATGGATCCCGCACGGAAAAAAATAGAATAGAAACGAGATTCGAATTGAGTTGGCACGGTAAATGTGCACTCCGCAAAATTTGAACGAAGCAGGGAAAGTCGCAGTAACCACCCGAAACCAAAATCTACGGTATGGAAATTACTACTGCCTATCCCTGCCACGCAAAGCCTATCTGCTGGATTTCTATAGGTTTCGATAGGGGTAGGTTTGTAATTTCACCCAAACATGACGTAACCGCCTCTCACCCGTATTCATACACGGTGGGTGCCAAAACACAGTGTGTCCTCGACCGAAATCGACTCCCTCCCCCATTCATATTCATACACGGTGGGCGCCAAAAACAAACTCTCGTCGGCAAATATTTGGTGTATGCGAGATTATCGTCCTATCCCCGACCGACTAATATTGCTGTGATGTAGTAGAAATTTGAAACGGGGGCTAAGTTTGTAAATTTCCTCGCATTTGAGACAAGCGCGCCCTGAATACATGGTTCCCCCCTTCCTCTCTACCTCCCTTTTCCCCATTCGTACTCCGTGGGCGCCAAAACACCCTATCCACCCCACCCTCCTCCGTCCGCCGTCGTCCGCCACCCCATCCATCGCCATCCTCCTCCACCATGCTAGAGCTGATACCCCGACGCCGCCGTCCATTACAAGAGATCGACCTCTCTCATCCACGGCTTCGGACCGGGATCCTTGCATCCCGTCCTCTTGCTTCATCCCAGCTGTCGTCCACCTTGCCGGCGCTGCTCCTACGACCGTCTCGTCCACCGCGTCCCGCCGCCACCGTCTACCCTCCTATATCTGGTTCCATGCCGCCGACAACCATCTCTACCGTAGCACCGTTAAATTCTCAGCAGATGTGTACACGGCACCACACCAGAGACGGTACTCTTTCGTATCTGCTCAACTTATTTATCGCAGCAAGAAAATAGATCGCCACTGCTTTACTCTGATTTCTTATCTTGGTTGCGAAGTTGTGTTTGTCCGGTTTGCACCTTTAGATCCGCCATGGCACGCTCAACACTATACTCCCAATGCTTATGGTTTTCCCCTTTTATATTCCACACTAGTTAAATCACAGTAGACTAAATTTCAAAATTGGGTCAATCAATTTTTAGAGCTCGCCGGAGTTCGCTGGTGCGAACGAAGGGGCTCGGGTGGTTGTGGGGCCTCGCCGAACAAAGAAAACTCGATGAGGGTGGGGGTTGGGGCAGGGGTGGGGGGTGGGGGTGGCGGAGGAACACAGGCGGTGGGGGCCGGTGGTCCGGCCGGCGGCCCGTGCGGTGTTCTGTATGGGAAGAATCAGAGACGAGGAAGAAGAAGGGTTAGGAGACGTAGGATCTTCATCCAACCACCTGAAATGGTCGAGAGACAACTCGGAGTTGCATTCTTAATGCGCTCTGGTTCATCATGTGTGGGCACTGCGCAACCAACATTTTATTATCCAAAATCTGCTTGCTCTTCTTTACCATGTTCCTCTTCCGTTCTTCTTTAATATGTACTTTCTCCGTTCCTAAATACAAGTCTTTGTATAGATTCCACCATGGACTACATATGGAGCAAAATGAGTGAATCTACACTCTAAAATGTATCTGGATACATCTGTATGTGATCCATAGTGGAAATCTCTACCAAGACTTATATTTTGGAATGGAGGGAGTATGATAGTAGTACAATATGTTCCTTGTACTGAAGATGAGCAGGGACATTTGCAGCGTAGAGGTCTATATGGTAGGTTGTGATGGACACTTTGAGCCTCTTTGATTCGTAGGATTTTGTAAACATAGGAATAGGATTTTTAGTGACCTGCCCACTTGAATCCTATAAGAATAGCAAGGAAATGCGGGGAGTTGTGTCGCCTTTGAGAGTTACACTGATATTAACAGTACCACACCTTCAGTTGAAGAGAACTGGTGTCCGAGGCCTTTCTAGCTGTACGGGCAGTACTAGCACATATATTCCAGCAAGTTCCACTTTGCTGATTTTACTCTGATGCTTAAGGTTTCCCCGTTATATCTACACTATGATCTGTGTAGCTGCTTTGTGTCGCACTAGCAGCAGTCCACTCTTGAAGCTAAACACTGCAATGACTTATACAAAATTGGCACCAAGGCATTGAGTTCCATTCTATATGCAATGAAACTCATACGCTCCCCGCCTATTGACTCTTGTTCAGAATATGATCCTAATGACTCTTGTTCGCCACATATAGAGAGACAGCATGGAATTGAATTTCTTTGGGCGCTGTGATTCATCATGAGTGGGCAACCAACATTGTATGCAATGAAGCGGAACCTCAAGAATATGCTTCCTCTTTTGTTCTTTAACATGTTCCTCTTTGTTTATTCTGTATTTAGTACGTACAATATGTTCCTTGTTAGGAAGGGGCGCAAGGACATCTGCAGTCAACAGCTGATAGAGCTGGCCTGTACGTGATCGATAGGCTTTCAATTAGTAGCGGCAATACAACACCGAATTTTCAAGCCAGTTCCACTTTCCCGATTTATATATCATGGTTATGGTGTACCCCTGTTATGTACACTATGATCTGCCTAGTTGTTGTGTGCTCTTGTTATCATGGTTTGGCAATAAACTCTCTATACAGTATATTATGAACCTATCATCTGCCAACTATCCTTACTTCTGGAGCCTATTTTTTGTGTACTTGTGCCAGATTATATAAATGCACACACCATATTACAGCACACATGAGCTCTCTCATCAGAATCCAATGATAGCACACAAGTGTTTACAGGGGAGCCCCTATATTAGAATATCATCTACATTACAAAGATAATCTCACAACTATTTATGTTTTCATGGTTCTCAGATATTATACGTAATTACAGTGAATATCAGAATCCGTGCATCAGAATAATATTGTGGAACACTACAATGACTTGCAAAATTGGCACCAAGGCATTGAGTGCCATTCTAGATGCGAACTCATGCGCTCCCCACCTATTGATTCTTGTTCAGAATATCATCCTAATGACTATTCTAACCTCGAGGAGTCAAAGGCATATGGCATGTCTTGTTCTGGGGGTCGAGAAGACCATATTGAAAATGCTTAGTGGCTCTCATATGGATGATTGATTATTTATATTTAGAGCCCATATTACTTGTCTTCTCTCTTGAGTTGAATGCTTGCAGATTCCAGCTTAGTCCAATGCACGTGCACTCTTATTATTATACACTTCGTTCGGTCGTGCGAGTGAAAGGCAATAATGACGATATATGATGGACTTATTGGGATGAGAAAAGCTGGTATGAACTCGACCTCTCTTGTTTTTGTAAATATGATGATTCATCATTCCTGAGTCAGCTATTATGAAGTAAACATATTTATAATGACACTTAGAGATTATAGTTGCTTGTGCCATGCTTGATTAGCTATGAGTTATAATGGTTTACCTTGCATGCCAACATGCTATTAGAATGATTATGATGTGATACGATGGGATGGTATCCTCCTTTGAATGAATTGAGTGACTCGACTTAGCACATGTTCACGCATGTAGTTGAATCAAATCAACATAGCCTTCATGATATTTATGTTCATGGTGGATTATATCTTACTCATTCTTGTATCCCGTATGAATTAATTTTAATGCATGCTTACGACTGTTGTCGCTCTCTCAGTTGGTCGCTTCCCAGTCTTTTGCTAGCCTTCACCTGTACTAAGCGGGAATACTGCTTGTGCATCCAAACTCCTTAAACCCCAAAGTTGTTCCATATGAGTCCACTATACCTTCCTATATGCGGTATCTACCTGCCGTTCCAAGTAAATTTGTATGTGCCAAACTCCAAACCTTCAAATGAAATTCTGTTTTGTATGCTCGAGCAACTCATGTTTCAACTAGGGCTGCCTATATCTTCCATGTTGGGTGTGTTATTCTCAGAGGAGTGGACTCCGCTCCTCATTCACGAGAAAGGCCCGGTAACCGGGATGCCCGGTCCCATGATCCAAAAAGATCAAAGCAAATAAAAATAATTAAACAAAACTCCCCTAGGGATGTTGTATGTTGGAGGCACTCGTTGTTTCGAACAAGCCATGGATTGATGCTTGTTGGTGGTTGGGGGAGTATAAACCTTTACCATTCTATTTGGGAACTGCCTATAATGCATGTAGTATGGAAGATACAGCCATCTCATAGTTGTTGCGTTGACAGCGAAAGTATGCCGCTCAAAATGTTATTCAATTTCTATTTTAAAATCGAGCTCTGGCACCTCTACAAATCCCTGCTTCCCTCTGCGAAGGGCCTATCTATTTACTTTTATGTTGAGTCATCATCCTTCTTATTAAAAGCACCTGCTGGAGAGCACACTGTCATTTGCATTCATTATTACTAGTTTATATTGGGTATGACTTGACTGGATCTCTTTTACCATGAATTGCAATGTTTAGTCAGTCCTTGATCTTTAAAGGTGCTCTGCATTTATGTTTTGTGGTCTCAGAAAGGGCTAGCAAGATACCATTTTGTTATATCATGTTATGATTATTTTGAGAAAGTGTTGTCATCCGAGTTTTATTATTATGACTCGCTAGCTGATTATGCTATTGATATAAGTAATTGTGAGACCTATGTGTTATTGTGAGTATGGCTAGTTCATAATATTTGTTGAAACTTGAATGCTGGCTTTTCATGTTTACAACAACAAGAGCAAACGGAGTTTGTAAAAGTTTTTCTTTATCACTTTCAGTTTGTCAACTGAATTGCTTGAGGACAAGCAAAGGTTTAAGCTTGGGGGAGTTGATACGTCTCCAACGTATCTAATTTTCCAAACACTTTTGCCCTTGTTTTGGACTCTAACTTGGATGATTTGAATGAAACTAACCCGGACTCACGTTGTTTTCAGCAGAACTACCATGATGTTGTTTTATGTGTAGAAAAGAAAAGTTCTCGGAATGTCCTGGAAATCCACGGAGGCACTTTTCAGAATAAATAAGAATTTTTGGCGAAAGAATCAAGGCCAGGGGGCCCATGGGCTGTCCACGAGACAGGGGGGCGTCCCCCCTAGGGGGGCGCCCTCCTATCTCGTGGGCCCCCGGACCTACTCCGACCTCAACTCCAACTCCATATATACCGTCTCGGGGAGAAAAAAATCAAGGAAAAAGTTTCATCACATTTCACGACACGGAGCCGCCGCCAAGCCCTAATCTCTCTCGGGAGGGCTGATCTGGAGTCCGTCCGGGGATCCGGAGAGGGGGATTCGTCGCCGTCGTCATCATCAACCATCCTCCATCACCAATTTCATGATGCTCACCGCCGTGCGTGAGTAATTCCATCATAGGCTTGCTGGACGGTGATGGGTTGGATGAGATTTACCATGTAATCAAGTTAGTTTGTTAGGGTTTCATCCCTAGTATCCATTATGTTCTGAGATTGATGTTGCTATGACTTTGCTATGCTTAATGCTTGTCACTAGGGCCCGAGTGCCATGATTTCAGATCTGAACCTATTATGTTTTCATGAATATATGTGTGTTCTTGATCCTATCTTGCAAGTCTATAGTGACCTATTATGTGTTATGATCCGACAACCCCGAAGTGACAATAATCGGGATACTTCTCGGTGATGACCGTAGTTTGAGGAGTTCATATATTCACTATGTGTTAATGCTTTGGTCCGGTTCTCTATTAAAAGGAGGCCTTAATATCCCTTAGTTTCCACTAGGACCCCGCTGCCACGGGAGGGTAGGACAAAATATGTCATGCAAGTTCTTTTTCATAAGCACCTGTGACTATTTACGGAATACATGCCTACATTACATTGATGAATTGGAGCTAGTTCTATATCACCCTATGTTATAACTATTGCATGAGGAATCGCATCCGGCATAATTATCCATCACTGATCCATTGCCTACGAGCTTTCCACATATTCTTCTTCGCTTATTTACTTTTCTGTTGCTACTGTTACAACTACTACAAAAACCCAAAAACATCTATCTTTTCTGTTGCTACTGTTACCATTATTATCATACCACTCTTGCTACTAAATACTTTGCTGCAGATACTAAGTTATCCAGGTGTAGTTGAATTGACAACTCAACTGCTAATACTCAAGAATATTCTTTGGCTCCCCTTGTGTCGAATCAATAAATTTGGGTTGTACTTCACCCTCGAAAGCTGTTGCGATCCCCTACACTTGTGGGTTATCAAGACTAATTTCTGGCGCCGTTGCCGGGGAGCATAGCTCTATTCTCTGAGTCACTTGGGATTTATATCTGTTGATCACTATGAAGAACTTGAAAGACGCTAAGATCAAAATTTTGCCTTCAACTACGAGGGGGAGGTAAGGAACTGCCATCTAGCTCTGCACTAGATTCTCCTTCCGTTATTAGTAAGCTTGCGACACCTAAACATGCTACTGCTATGAATTCTGATATGTCGCATGTTATCGATGATGCCACTTCTGCTTTGCATGATACTTATGATGAAACTACTTCTGTGCGTGATACTACTTTCCCATTAGGTGAATTATTAGATGAACAACTTGCTAGAGTTAGGGGGAATGAAAATATTGAAGATTCTATTGATGATAGTGATGATGAACGTTCCCCCAATGATTATGTTTTACCTGTTGTTCCTAAGGGTTATGTTATGAACAAAGAAGCTGCTGAAGCTATTCTTGCTTGCAATGATAGATCTGATCTTAAGAAATTATTAGCTAAATGGAAGCAGCGGTCTCTTAATGCTAGAATGAAATCCGATCCTACTTTTGGTACTTCACCTATCTGTGTTACTGATAAGGATTATGAATTCTCTGTTGATCCTGATATTATTACTTTAGTTGAATCTGATCCTTTTTATGGCCTTGAATCTGAAACTGTTGTGGCACATCTTACCAAGTTGAATGATATAGCCACTCTATTTACTCATGATGAGAAGTCTCGCTATTTATATATCCTTAAGATATTTTCGTTCTCATTAAAGGGTTATGCTAAGACTTGGTATAATTCTCTTGCTCCTGGTTGTGTGCGTAGTCCCCAGGATATGATTTATTACTTCTCTGCTAAATATTTCCCTGCTCATACTGCCTTGCGGGAAATATATAATTTTGTGCAAATCAAAGAAGAGAGTCTCCCACAAGCTTGGGGGAGGCTTCTCCGGTTGCTTTATGCTTTGCCTGATCATCATCTTAAGAAAAATGAAATACTTGATATCTTTTATAATGGACTAACCGATGCTTCCAAGGACCACTTGGATAGTTGTGTTGGTTGTGTTTTCAGGGAAAGAACAGTCGACGAAGCTGAAATACTATTGAATAATATGTTGACTAATGGAAATAATTGGACTCTTCCCGAGCCAGTTCCTAAAGTAATTCCTGAACCAATTGAGCCAACTCCTGAGCCTATTCCTAAACCCACTCCGAAGAAGAGAGATGTTTTATTTCTCAGTCCTGAAGATATGCAAGTGGCAAAGAAATCAATGAAAGAAAAAGGTATTAAATCTGAAGATGTTAAGAATTTACCTCCTATCAAACAAATACATGGTCTGAATATACCGCCTGAAGAACTACATTGTCTTGATAACCCGACACAGGTAGTGAAGATAAATTCTCTCTATAGATACGATAAAGTTGAAATACCCTCTACTAAATTTCATAGCCCATGCTTAGATGAATTTGATGACTTTATGGCTAGACAAGAAAGTTTTAATGCTTATGTTGGTAGAGAGTTAAAGAATAATGCTTTCGAGATAGGACGCGTAGGTGATAATCTGGCTAGAGTTAAAGATGAACTTCACCGCGTTAGCAAATATACTTTTGTGGTTGCTACTCAAGCTGAGCAAGTACTCAAAGCTCAAAATGATTTGCTTGTTGAGTTGAATAATAAAAATGACTTTGATGTTAGAGTGGCTACTAGAACTAGTAGAATGACTCAGGACCTTTGTATCCTGAAGGCCACCCTAAAAGAATTGAACAAGATTCTCAGAATAATAATCTAGATGTTCCTAGTTCTTCTAAGAAGAAGAAAAAGAAGAATGATATGACTTTGCAAACTTCTAGTGAACCTAATGTAGAAACACCTGAGAATCCCAATGATATTTCTATTTCTGATGTTGAAACGCAATCAGGAGATGAACATGAACATAGTGATAATGTTAATGATAATGTTCATGTTGATGCTCAACCTAGCAAAGACAATGATGTAGAGATTGAACCTGCTGTTGATCTTGATAACCCACAATCAAAGAATCAACGTTATGATAAGAGAGATTTTGTTGCTAGGAAGCATGGTAAAGAAAGAGAACCATGGGTTCAGAAACCCATGTCCTATCCTCCTAAACCATCCAAGTCAAAGGATGATGAGGATTTTGAGCGCTTTGCTGAAATGATTAGACCTATTTTCTTATGTATGCGCTTGACTGATATGCTTAAAGTAAATCCTTATGCTAAATATATGAAGGATATCATCACAAATAAAAGAAAGATACCGGAAGCTGAAATTTCCACCATGCTTGCTAATTACACTTTTAAGGGTGGAATACCAAAGAAACTTGGAGATCCGGGTGTACCAACTATACCATGCTCCATTAAAAGAAATTATGTTAGAACTGCTTTATGTCATCTTGGAGTCGGTGTTAGTGTTATGCCTCTCTCTTTATATTGTAGACTTGAATTGAATAAGTTGAAACCTACTGAAATATCTTTGCAAATGGCTGATAAATCAACTGCTATACCTGTCGGTATTTGTGAGGATGTGCCTGTTGTGGTTGCAAATGTCACTATTTTAACGGACTTTGTTATTCTTGATATTCCCGAGGACGATAGTATGTCTATTATCCTTGGTAGACCTTTTCTTAATAATGCAGGGGCTGTTATTGATTGCAACAAAGGCAATGTCACTTTTCATGTTAATGGTAATGAGCATACGGTACACTTTCCGAGGAAACAATCTCAAGTTCATAGTATCAATTCTATTGAAAAAGTTCCAACTATCATTTTTGGAGGTTTTGAATTTCCTCTCCCTACTGTCAAGAAAAAGTATGATATTCTTATTGTTGGGGATTTTCATATCCCTGTTGAGGTAACTTAGTGTTATTCGAAATTTCTCCAGTTCCGTGTTATTCGGAATGAGTTTGTTAACAAGACTTGATCAACCTTGTTAGTGGATTCATTTTGATGATCACGAGATGGATGAAACTAGAAGGCACAACCTTCTGTACCCTCCTTTTACTTTCTGTTATTTAGATTTAATAAAAAAAGTATTATCTGTCTGTTTTCTGATTTATCCGTGCAATAAAAAATAGTCCGAAAATAAAAGTGCTCCAAATGCCCTACAAATTTAGTTTGATTTTTTTTGGAATATTTGAGGATTTTAGGCACTGAAAACACTGCAGGAGGGCCAAGCACCAGGCCACGAGAGAGGAGGGCGCCCCCCTGTAGGGCGCGCCCCCCTGTCTCGTGGGCCCCTGGTGACTCCCCTCCACTTATGCCAGCACCCACACACTTCATCTTCTACCCAAAAAAATCCCCATCCAGCTCAAGCCCGAGTTCTAGCTTGTTTTGCTGCGATTTTCGATCTCTTAGCTCAAAGCTCCATTCACAAAACTGCTTTGGGAGATTGTTGCTTGGCATGTGACTCCTCCATTGGTCCAATTAGTTTTTGTTCTAGTGCTTTATTCATTGCAAATCTTTGCTGCCTTGGTGACCCTGTTCTTGAGCTTGCATGTTAAATTTTTGAGGTCCCAAGCAATTCCAATGCATGATATAGGCTCTAGGTACTTGTAGGAGTAGTTTCTATCAATCTTGTTTAGTTTTATTCACTTTATTTTGAAGTTACTAAAATTTCAGAAATTTTCAGAAAAAGAAATATGCTTAGAATAATGTACCAAGGTGGATCCTCCGCAAAGAAAGGGCCCAGGATTGCTATACATGAACAAGATGTTAATTTGCCGAGGGATGCATATGTACGAGCTTGTGAGTGGCCATCCGATGATTTTATGGTCGAAGCAGACTTCAAGGAGGAATTTGACGCGTATGTGCGTAATGCCGAGCTGGAGGACTTCTTACAAGATAAGTGTCCTCAATATTATCATTTGACTGATTCCTTTGTGCGGAGGTTCGAATATATTTCTTCGCGTAATTCTCCTAGTGTTATGTTTGATATTTATGATACATCTTATACCATGGATTTAGAGGATTTTACAACTGCTTGCAAACTCCCTTAGTGGGGTAATATCAATGATCCTCGCAAATCTGAATTTAGAGATTTTCTTGCTAGCATTACTGTGGGAGAATCTAGGGACGTAGCACAAGCTACCATAGGGAGCATTCATTTTCCTGCTATACATTATTTTGCTCTCTTTATTGGTAAATGCATTAACGGTAAGGACGAAGTAAGTCACTTGTGTGCCCCTGATCTTTGTGTCCTCAAGAGTGTTGTGTCTAGTTACAGAGGTTATAACTTGGGGGCAATAGTTGCACGTAGGTTGCATAATAATAGTAAAAAGGGAAATTTCTTTGGAGGAATTTATGCAACCCGTGTGGCAAATTTTCTTAATATAGCTCCACGAGAGGGGGATATGATTGTACCTCCTGTTTATTTAGATAAAGAAGCTATGTTTGATCATCAATTTCTTGAGAGGAATGAACAATTCCTCCATTATCGACTAATCTATGATAGACGCAATGTCGTCCCTGTCACGTTTCCTGCTCCCTACCTTTTTGATTATCAGGCAAGAGGAGGATATGTTATCACCAGGGAAGAAGCCACTGAATATGAGAGGGGAATGGAGGCAGCTCGCCAACACGCTGCTGCCCAGGAGGCCGTTGCCTCTGCATCTCAGTACAATCCCAGTTTCACTTATGGATATCAGCGAGGCAGTCCTTGGTATTAAACCAACTTAGGCCAAAAGCCTAAGCTTGGGGGAGTATGTATTTCTCGCCGACTTTACATTCATGTTCACACACTAGTCGTCGGTGCTCATACTCTTTCATTGTATTATCCATGTTAGTTTAAATCTCTTTTTCTTGTTTTCTTCTTGTGTGTTTGATAAACCTTAAGAAAAACCAAAAAAATAGTTAGTTTAATTTCCTTGCTTGTAGTAGAAATTAAAATGAAAACCCCAAAAGATTTCTCGTTCTTCTTTTACTTCTTGGGAGCTTTCCCGTGTAAATAGTTTTATTTTCTTTTCTTTCTTCTGGGGGTCGAGAAGGCCATATTGAAAATGTTTAGTGGCTCTCATATGCATGATTGATTATTTATATTTAGAGCCCATATTACTTGTCTTCTCTCTTGAGTTGAATGCTTGCAGATTCCAGCTTAGTCCAATGCACGTGCACTCTTATTATTATACACTTCGTTCGGTCATGCGAGTGAAAGGCAATAATGACGATATATGATGGACTTATTGGGATGAGAAAAGCTGGTATGAACTTGACCTCTCTTGTTTTTGTAAATATGATGATTCATCGTTCTTGAGTCAGCTATTATGAAGTAAACATATTTGCAATGACACTTAGAGATTGTAGTTACTTGTGCCATGCTTGATTAGCTATGAGTTATAATGGTTTACGTTGCGTGCCAACATGCTATTAGAATGATTATGATGTGATATGATGGGATGGGATCCTCCTTTGAATGAATTGAGTGACTCGACTTGGCACATGTTCACGCATGTAGTTGAATCAAATCAACATAGCCTTCATGATATTTATGTTCATGGTGGATTATATCTTACTCATGCTTGTATCCCGTATGAATTAATTCTAATGCATGCTTACGACTGTTGTCGCTCTCTCAGTTGGTCGCTTCCCAGTCTTTTGCTAGCCTTCACCTGTACTAAGCGGGCATACTGCTTGTGCATCCAAACTCCTTAAACCCCAAAGTTGTTCCATATGAGTCCACTATACCTTCCTATCTGCGGTATCTACCTGCCGTTCCAAGTAAATTTGTATGTGCCAAACTCCAAACCTTCAAATGAAATTCTGTTTTGTATGCTCGAGCAGCTCATGTTTCAACTAGGGCTGCCTATATCTTCCATGTTGGGTGTGTTATTCTCAGAGGAGTGGACTCCGCTCCTCATTCACGAGAAAGGGCCGGTAACCGGGATGCCCAGTCCCATGATCCAAAAAGATCAAAGCTAATAAAAATAATTAAACAAAACTCCCCCAGGACTGCTGTATGTTGGAGGCACTCGTTGTTTCGAACAATCCATGGATTGATGCTTGTTGGTGGTTGGGGGAGTATAAACCTTTACCATTCTGTTTGGGAACTGCCTATAATGCATGTAGTATTGAAGGTACAGCCATCTCATAGTTTTTGCGTTGACAGCAAAAGTATGCCGCTCAAAATGTTATTCAATCTCTATTTTAAAATCGAGCTCTGGCACCTCTACAAATCCCTGCTTCCCTCTGCGAAGGGCCTATCTATTTACTTTTATGTTGAGTCATCATCCTTCTTATTAAAAGCACCCGCTGGAGAGCACACTGTCATTTGCATTCATTATTACTGGTTTATATTGGGTATGACTTGACTGGATCTCTTTTACCATGAATTACAATGTTTAGTCAGTCCTTGATCTTTAAAGGTGCTCTGCATTTATGTTTTGCGGTCTCAGAAAGGGCTAGCGAGATACCATTTTGTTATATCATGTTATGATTATTTTGAGAAAGTGTTGTCATCTGAGTTTTATTATTATGACTCGCTAGCTGATTATGCTATTGATATGAGTAATTGTGAGACCTATGTGTTATTGTGAGTATGGCTAGTTCATAATATTTGCTGAAACTTGAATGCTGGCTTTTCATGTTTACAACAACAAGAGCAAACCGAGTTTGTAAAAGTTTTTCTTTATCACTTTCAGTTTGTCAACTGAATTGCTTGAGGACAAGCAAAGGTTTAAGCTTGAGGGAGTTGATACGTCTCCAACGTATCTACTTTTCCAAACACTTTTGCCCTTGTTTTGGACTCTAACTTGCATGATTTGAATGAAACTAACCCAGACTGACGTTGTTTTCAATAGAACTACCATGATGTTGTTTTATGTGTAGAAAAGAAAATTTCTCAGAATGTCCTAGAAATCCACGGAGGCACTTCTCAGAATAAATAAGAATTTTTGGCGAAAGAATCAAGGCCAGGGGGCCCACGGGCTGTCCACGAGACAGGGCCCCCCCTAGGGGCGCGCCCTCCTATCTCGTGGGCCCCCGGACCTCCTCCGACCTCAACTCCAAGTCCATATATACCGTCTCGGGGAGAAAAAAATCAAGGAAAAAGTTTCATCGCGTTTCACGACACGGAGCCGCCGCCAAGCCCTAATATCTCTCGGGAGGGCTGATCTGGAGTCCATTCGGGGCTCCGGAGAGGGGTATTCATCGCCGTTGTCATCATCAACCATCCTCCATCACCAATTTCATGATGATCACTGCCATGCGTGAGTAATTCCATCATAGGCTTGCTGGACGGTGATGGGTTGGATGATATTTACCATGTAATCAAGTTAGTTTTGTTAGGGCTTGATCCCTAGTATCCACTATGTTCTGAGATTGATGTTGCTATGACTTTGCTATGCTTAATGCTTGTCACTAGGGCCCGAGTGCCATGATTTCAGATCTGAACCTATTATGTTTTCATGAATATATGTGTGTTCTTGATCCTATCTTGCAAGTCTATAGTGACCTATTATGTGTTATGATCCGACAACCCCGAAGTGACAATAATCTGGATACTTCTCGGTAATGACCGTAGTTTGAGGAGTTCATGTATTCACTATGTGTTAATGCTATGGTCTGGTTCTCTATTAAAAGGAGGCCTTAATATCCCTTAGTTTCCACTAGGACCCCGCTGCCACAGGAGGGTAGGACAAAATATGTCATGCAAGTTCTTTTCCATAAGCACGTGTGACTATTTACGGAATACATGCCTACATTACATTGATGAATTGGAGCTAGTTCCATATCACCCTATGTTATAACTATTGCATGAGGAATCGCATCCGGCATAATTATCCATCACTGATCCATTGCCTACGAGCTTTCCACATATTGTTCTTCGCTTATTTACTTTTTCGTTGCTACTGTTACAACTAGTACAAAAACCCAAAAACATTTATCTTTTCGGGTGCTACTGTTACCATTATTATCATACCACTCTTGCTACTAAATACTTTGCTGCAGATACTAAGTTATCCAGGTGTGGTTGAATTGACAACTCAACTGCTAATACTCAAGAATATTCTTTAGCTCCCCTTGTGTCGAATCAATAAATTTGGGTTGTACTTCACCCTCGAAAGCTGTTGCGATCCCCTACACTTGTGGGTTATCAGGTGCCTGTTCTAATTTGGCAAGGTTTTATTGATTGCGCGTATCTTGGATATGTTGTCTTGCATTTCTTCTACTTTTTTGCACGGCCATCTGCTTAGTTTACTCATCATATAACTCAAGATGCCAGGCACATCCATTATCAATACATATTCCATCTGTCATCATACCATGTTTTTCCACTCAAATGCAGTTCTTGTGCATCAAACATCAAAAAGGAAGAGGGTGATTGCCGAACCTGAAGGAGCACCAGCAAAGTCCTTGAAAAATGTGGTGGTGCTAGAGAAATCAGACAACACCCCACTTATATTGGATGTACAACCAGTGACACAAAACATAGGACCGACTCCAGCAGACTGTACCCATACTTCACTAGCCAAACCACTAGCCCCACCACACAGGACCTGTTGGAAATATGCCCTAGAGGCAATAATAAAATGGTTATTATTATATTTCCATGTTCATGATAATTGTCTATTGTTCATGCTATAATTGTATTGATCGGAAACCGTAATACATGTGTGAATACATAGACCACAACAAGTCCCTAGTGAGTCTCTAGTTGACTAGCTCGTTGATCAACAGATGGTCATGGTTTCCTGACCATGGACATTGGATGTCATTGATAACGGGATCACATCATTGGGAGAATGATGTGATGGACAAGACCCAATCCTAAGCATAGCACAAGATCGTGTAGTTCGTTTGCTAGAGATTTTCTAATGTCAAGTATCATTTCCTAGACCATGAGATTGTGTAACTCCCGGATACCGTAGGAGTGCTTTGGGTGTACCAAACATCACAACGTAACTGGGTGACTATAAAGGTGCACTATAGGTTTCTCCGAAAGTGTATGTTGGGTTGGCACGAATCGAGACTGGGATTTGTCACTCCATATGACGGAGAGGTATATCTGGGCCCACTCGGTAATGCATCATCGTAATGAGCTCAATGTGACTTAGTGGTTAGTCACGGGATCATGCATTATGAAACGAGTAAAGTGACTTGCGGGTAACGAGATTGAACAAGGTATTGGGATACCGACGATCGGATCTCGGGCAAGTAACGTACCGATTGACAAAAGGAATTGTATACGGGATTGCTTGAATCCTCGACATCGTGGTTCATCCGATGATATCATCGTGGAACATGTGGGAGCCAACATGGGTATCCAGATCCCGCTGTTGGTTATTGGCCGGAGAGCTGTCTCGGACATGTCTACGTGATTCTCGAACCCGTAGGGTCTACACACTTAAGGTTCGATGACGCTAGGGTTATTAGGAAGACTTGTATGTGATTACCGAATGTTATTTGAAGTCCCGGATAAGATTCCGGACGTCACGAGGAGTTCCGGAATGGTCTGAAGGTGAAGATTTATATATGGGAAGTTGTCGTATACGGTCACCGGAAAAGTTTGGGGGCATACCGGTATTGTACCGGGGCCACCGGAGGGGTTCCGGGGGTCCACCAGGAGGGGCCACCTCTCTCGGAGGGCCTCATGGGCCGTAGTGGGAAGGGAACCAGCCATTGGAGGGCTGGGCGCATCCCCCCTTGGGCCCATGCGCCTAGGGTTGGGGGAAAACCTTAGAGGGGGCGCCCCCCTTGCTTGGAGGTCAAGCCCCCTCCCCTTGGCCACCGCCCCCCCTCTAGATCTCATCTAGAGGGGGCCGCCCCCCTTCCCTCTCCTCTTATAAATAGAGGGGTGAGGGGAGGGCTGCAACACAACACCTAAGGCGCATCCCCTCCCCTCCCCAACACCTCTCCTCCTCCGCGAGCGCTTGGCGAAGCCCTGCCGGAGTACTGCCTCTCCATCACCAACACGCCATCATGCTGCTGTTGGAGCCCTCTTCCTCAATCTCTCCCTCCTCCTTGCTGGATGAAGGCGCATGAGACATCACTGGGTTGCACGTGTGTTGAACACGGTGGTGCCGTTGTTCGGTGCTAAGATCGGAATCCACCGCGATCTGAATCGCTTCGAGTACGACTCCCTCATCCGCGTTCTTGTAATGCTTTCGTCTCGCTGTCTTCAAGGGTATGAAGATGCACTTCTCTCTCTCTCATTGCTAGTTACTCCATAGATTGATCTTGGTGATGCGTAGAAAAAAATTATTTTCTGCAACGATCCCCAATAGTGGCATCATGAGCTAGGTCTATGTGTAGTTTCTATGCACGAGTAGAACACAATTTTATTGTGGGTGTATATTTTGTCTATTTACTTGCCACTACTAGTCTTATCTTGTTTCAGCGGCATCGTGGGATGAAGCGGCCCGGACCGACCTTACACGTACGCTTACGTGAGACAGGTTCCACCGACTGACATGCACTAGTTGCATAAGGTGGCTAGCGGGTGTCTGTCTCTCCCACCTTAGTCGGATCGGATTCGATGAAAAGGGTCCTTATGAAGGGTAAATAGAAATTGGCATATCACGTTGTGGTTTTGACGTAGGTACGAAACGTTCTTGCTAGAACCCTATTGCATCCACGTAAAAACATGCAACAACAATTAGAGGACGTCTAACTTGTTTTTGCAGCATATGCCTTGTGATGTGATATGGCAAAAAGGATGTGATGAATGAAATATATGTGATGTATGAGATTGATCATGTTCTTGTAATAGGAATCACGACTTGCATGTCGATGAGTATGACAACCGGCAGGAGCAAAGGAGTTGTATTTATTTATTGTATGACCTGCGTGTCACCGAATAACGCCATGTAATTACTTTACCTCATTGCTAAACCGTTAGCCATAGTAGTAGAAGTAATAGTTGGCGAGACAATTTCATGGAGACACGATGATGGAGATCATGATGATGGAGATCATGGTGTCATGCCGGTGACGATGGTGATCATGGCGCCCCGAAGATGGAGATCAAAAGGAGCAAAATGATATTGGCCATATCATGTCACTATTTGATTGCATGTGATGTTTATCATGTTTTTGCATCTTATTTGCTTAGAATGATGGTAGTAAATAAGATGATCCCTCATAATAATTTCAAGAAAGTGTTGCCCCTAACTGTGCGCCATTGCGAAAGTTCGTTGTTTCGAAGCACCACGTGATGATCGGGTGTGATAGATTCTAATGTTCACATACAATGGGTGTAAGATAGATTTACACATGCAAAAACACTTAGATTGACTTGACGAGCCTAGCATGTACAGACATGGCCTCGAAACACAAGAGACCGAAAGGTCGGACATGAGTCGTATAGAAGATACAATCAACATGAAGATGTTCACCGATGATGACTAGTCCGTCTCACGTGATGATCGGACACGGCCTAGTTGACTCGGATCATGGATCACTTAGATGACTAGAGGGATGTCTATCTGAGTGGGAGTTCATTAAATGATTTGATTAGATGAACTTAATTATCATGAACTTAGTCTAAAACTTTTGCAATATGTCTTGTAGATCAAATGGTCCACGCTAATGTTGCCCTCAACTTCAACGTGTTCCTAGAGAAAACCAAGCTGAAAGACGATGGTAGCAACTATACGGACTGGGTCCGGAACTTGAGGATCATCCTCATAGCTGCCAAGAATGTATATGCCCTAGATGCACCGCTAGGTGAAGCACCCGTTTTCCTAGCAACTCAAGACGTTATGAATGCCTGGCAGACGCGTAGTGATGATTACTCACTGGTTCAGTGCAACATGCTTTACAGCTTAGAACCAGGGCTCCAAAAGCGTTTTGAGCAGCATGGAGCATATGAGATGTTCCAAGAGCTAAAAATGGTTTTCCAAGCTCATGCCTGGGTCGAGAGATATGATGTCTCCGACAAGTTCTACAGTTGTAAGATGGAGGAGAATGGTTCTGTCAGCGAGCACATACTCAAAATGTCTGGGTTGCACAACTGCTTATCTCAGCTGGGAGTTAATCTCCCGGATGACGCGGTCATTGACAGAATCCTCTAGTCGCTCCCACCTAGCTACAAGAGCTTTGTGATGAACTACAATATGCAGGGGATGGTGAAAACCATTCCTGAGGTATTTTCAATGCTGAAATCAGCGGAGGTGAAAATCAAAAAGGAACATCCAGTGTTGATGGTCAATAAAACCACTAGTTTCAAGAAAGGAAAGGGTAAGAAGAACTTCAAGAAGGACGGGAAGGGAGTTGCCGCGCCTGGTAAGACAGTTTCGGAAGAAGCCAAAGCATGGACCCAAACCTGAGACTGAGTGCTTTTATTGCAAGGGAAGCGGACACTGGAAGCAGAACTGCCCCAAGTACTTAGCGGATAAGAAGGCCGGCAACACCAAAGGTATATGTGATATACATGTAATTGATGTGTACCTTACCAGTACTCATAGTAGCTCCTGGGTATTTGATACCGGTGCGGTTGCTCATATTTTTAACTCAAAACAGGAGATGCGGAATAAGCGGAGACTGGCGAAGGACGAGGTGACGATGCGCGTCGGGAATGGTTCCAAGGTCGATGTGATCGTCGTCGGCACGCTACCTCTACATTTACCTACGGGATTAGTTTTAAACCTCAATAATTGTTATTTAGTGCCAACTTTGAGCATGAACATTGTCTCTGGATCTCGTTTAATACGAAATGGCTATTCATTTAAATCCGAGAATAATGGTTGTTCTATTTATATGAGAGATATGTTTCATGGTCATGCCCCACTGGTCAATGGTTTATTCTTAATGAATCTCGAACGTGATGTTACACATATTCATAGTGTGAATACCAAAAGATGTAAGATTGATAATGATAGTCCCACATATCTGTGGCACTGCCGCCTTGGTCACATTGGTGTCAAACGCATGAAGAAGCTCCATACAGATGGACTTTTGGAGTCTCTTGATTTCGAATCATTTGACACGTGCGAACCATGCCTCATGGGCAAAATGACCAAGACTCCTTTCTCCGGAACAATGGAGCGAGCAACCAACTTATTGGAAATTATACATACTGATGTGTGCGGTCCAATGAGCGTTGAGGCTCACGGTGGCTATCGTTATGTTCTCACCCTCACTGATGACTTAAGTAGATATGGGTATGTCTACTTGATGAAACATAAGTCTGAGACCTTTGAAAAGTTCAAGGAATTTCAGAATGAGGTAGAGAATCAATGTGACAGAAAAATAAAGTTCTTACGATCAGATCGTGGGGGAGAATATTTAAGTCACGAGTTTGGTACGCACTTAAGGAAATGTGGAATCGTTTCACAACTCACGCCGCCTGGAACACCTTAGCGTAACAATGTGTCTGAACGTCGTAATCGCACTCTACTGGATATGCTGCGGTCTATGATGTCTCTTACCGATTTACCGCTATCATTTTGGGATATGCTTTAGAGACAGCTACATTCACTTTAAATAGGGCACCATCTAAATCCGTTGAGATGACACCGTATGAATTATGGTTTGGAAAGAAACCTAAGCTGTCGTTTCTAAAAGTTTGGGGATGCGATGCTTATGTCAAGAAACTTCAACCTGAAAAGCTCGAACCCAAGTCAGAAAAATGCGTCTTCATAGGATACCCTAAGGAAACAATTGGGTATACCTTCTACCTCAGATCCGAAGGCAAGATTTTTGTTGCCAAGAATGGGTCCTTTCTGGAGAAAGAGTTTCTCTCGAAAGAAGTAAGTGGGAGGAAGGTGGAACTTGATGAAGTACTACCTCTTGAACCGGTAAGTAGCGCAGCTCAGGAAGATGTTCTTGTGGTGCCTACACCGACTGGAGAGGAAGTTAATGATGATGATCAAGGTACTTCGGATCAAGTTACTACTGAACTTTGTAGGTCCACAAGGACACGTTGCACACCAGAATGGTATGGCAACCCTGTCCTAGAAATCATGTTGTTAGACAACGATGAACCTTCAAACTATGAAGAAGCGATGGCGGGCCCAGATTCCAACAAATGGCTTGAAGCCATGCAATCCGAGATAGGATCCATGTATGAAAACAAAGTATGGACTTTGACAGACTTGCCCGATGATCGGCGAGCGATAGAAAACAAATGGATCTTTAAGAAAAAGACGAACGCGGATGGTAATGTTACCATCTATAAGGCTCGACTTGTCGTTAAGGGTTATCGACAAGTTCAAGGGGCTGACTACGATGACACCTTCTCACCCGTAGCGAAGCTGAAGTCCGTCCGAATCATGTTAGCAATTGCCGCATACTATGATTATGAGATGTGGAAAATGGACGTCAAAATGGCATTCCTTAACAGCTATCTTAAGGAAGAATTGTATATGATGCAGCCGAAAGGTTTTGTCGGTCCTAAGAATGCTAACAAGGTATGCAAGCTCCAGCGATCCATTTATGGGTTGGTGCAAGCATCTCGGAGTTGGAACATTCGCTTTGATGAGATGATCAAAGCGTTTGGGTTTATGCAAACTTATGGAGAAGCCTGCGTTTACAAGAAAGTGAGTGGGAGCTCTGTAGCATTTCTCATATTATATGTGGATGACATACTTTTGATGGGAAATGATATAGAACTTTTGGACATCATAAAGGCCTACTTGAATAAGTGTTTTTCAATGAAGGACCTTGGAGAAGCTGCTTATATATTAGGCATCAAGATCAATAGAGATAGATCGAGACGCCTCATAGGTCTTTCACAAAGCACATACCTTGACAAGATATTGAAGAAGTTCAATATGGATCAGTCCAAGAAGGGGTTCTTGACTGTGTTGCAAGGTGTGAAACTGAGCTCGGCTCAATCCCCGACCATGACAGAAGATAAAGAAAAGATGAGTGTCATCCCCTATGCCTCGGCTATAGGGTATATTATGTATGCCATGCTGTGTACCAGACCTGATGTAAACCTTGCCGTAAGTTTGGTAGGAAAGTATCAAAGTAATCCCGGCATGGAACACTGGACAGCGGTCAAGAATATCCTGAAGTACCTGAAAAGGACTAAGGATATGTTTCTCGTTTATGGAGGTGACGAAGAGCTCGTCGTAAAGGGTTACGTCGATACTAGCTTTGACACAGATCTGGATCACTCCAAGTCACAAACCGGATACGTGTATATTTTGAATGGTGGGGCAGTAAGCTGGTGCAGTTGCAAGCAAAGCGTTGTGGCGGGATCTACATGTGAAGCGGAGTACATGGCAGCCTCGGAGGCAGCACATGAAGCAATCTAGATGAAGGAGTTCATTACCGACCTAGGAGTTATTCCCAATGCGTCGGGCCCGATGACTCTCTTCTGTGACAACACTGGAGCCATTGCCCTTGCCAAGGAGCCCAGGTTTCACAAGAAGACCAGACATCAAGCATCACTTCAACTCCATTCGTGAAAATGTTCAGGATGGAGACATAGATATTTGTAAAGTGCATACGGATCTGAATGTCGCAGATCCATTGACTAAACCTCTTCCGCGAGAAAAACATGATCAACACCAGAACTCTAAGGGTGTTCGATTCATCACAATGTAACTAGATTATTGACACTAGTGCAAGTGGGAGACTATTGGAAATATGCCCTAGAGGCAATAATAAAATGGTTATTATTATATTTCCTTGTTCATGATAATTGTCTATTGTTCATGCTATAATTGTATTGATCGGAAACCGTAATACATGTGTGAATACATAGACCACAACAAGTCCCTAGTGAGCCTCTAGTTGACTAGCTCGTTGACCCACAGATGGTCATGGTTTCCTGACCTTGGACATTGGATATCATTGATAACAGGATCACATCATTGGGAGAATGATGTGATGGACAAGACCCAATCCTAAGCATAGCACAAGATCGTGTAGTTCATTTGCTAGAGCTTTTCTAATGTCAAGTATCATTTCCTTAGACCATGAGATTGTGTAACTCTCGGATACCGTAGGAGTGCTTTGGGTGTACCAGACGTCACAATGTAACTGGGTGACTATAAAGGTGCACTACAGGTATCTCTGAAAGTGTCTGTTGGGTTGGCACGAATCAAGACTGGGATTTGTCACTTAGTATGACGGAGAGGTATCTCTGGGCCCACTCGGTAATGCATCATCATAATGAGCTCAATGTGACTAAGTGGTTAGTCACGGGATCATGCATTATGAAACGAGTAAAGTGACTTGCGGGTAACGAGATTGAACGAGGTATTGGGATACCGACGATCGGATCTCGGGCAAGTAACATACAGATTGACAAAGGGAATTGTATACGGGATTACTTGAATCCTCAACATTGTGGTTCATCCGATGAGATCATCGTGGAACATGTGGGAGCCAACATGGGTATCCAGATCCTGCTGTTGGTTATTGGCCGGAGAGCTGTCTCGGTCATGTCTATGTGATTCTCGAACCTGTAGGGTCTACACACTTAAGGTTCGATGACGCTAGGGTTATTAGGAAGACTTGTATGTGATTAACGAATGTTGTTCGAAGTCCAACATGAGATCCCAGACATCACGAGGAGTTCCGGAATGGTCCGGAGGTGAAGATTTATATATGGGAAGTTGTCGTACAGTCACCGGAAAAGTTTGGGGGCATATCGGTATTGTACCGGGGCCACCGGAGGGGTTCCGGGGGTCCACCAGGAGGGGCCACCTCTCTCGGAGGGCCTCATGGGCCGTAGTGGGAAGGGAACCAGCCCTTGGAGGGCTGGGAGCATCCCCCCTTGGGCCCATGCACCTAGGGTTGGGGGGAAACCCTAGAGGGGGCGCCCCCTTGCTTGGGGGGCAAGCCCCCTCCCCTTGCCCCCCCTCTAGATCTCATCTAGAGGGGGCCGGCCCCCTTCCCCCTCCTCCTATAAATAGAGGGGCGAGGGGAGGGCTGCAACACAACACCTAAGGCGCAGCCCCTCCCCTCCCCAACACATCTCCTCCTCCGCGAGCGCTTGGCGAAGCCCTGCCGGAGTACTGCCTCTCCATCACCACCACACCGTCGTGCTGCTGTTGGAGCCCTCTTCCTCAACCTCTCCCTCCTCCTTGCTGGATCAAGGCACGGGAGACATCACCGGGCTGCACATGTGTTGAATGCAGAGGTGTCGTTGTTCGGCGCTAAGATCAGAATCCACCGCGATCTGAATCGCTTCGAGTATGACTCCCTCATCCGCGTTCTTGTAACGCTTCCGTCTTGCTGTCTTCAAGGGTATGAAGATGCACTCCTCTCTCTCTCTCTCTCGTTGCTAGTTACTCCATAGATTGATCTTGGTGATGCGTAGAAAAAAAAATATTTTCTGCAACGATCCCCAACAGGACCTGCACTCCAGCAAAAGGTATACCGATTTCATTTGCCATAGCACCAGCTGTACCACAGAAAAATCCCACTCCAGCAAAAAAGTACAGCAAGTCCACCGGCCGAAGACCTATCCCAACTGCAGAGACGGCCAATTCCTGCAGATTGGAACCCCATTCCATTTATTCCCAGTTTAAAAATCAATGCTTTCAATGTTGTTAGGGACTACGTGCATATATTCCCATCATGGGAACATTATAGTGAAGACAAACACCATTTTCACATCTTCCTGTCCAACTTATGTGTAAGTGCTATTATTCATGGTTATTATTTTCCTGTTTTCTGCTGATTGAACACATCAATGATTTACATTACATTGTTGTAACTAGGCGAGGGTCAATCTGGATAGTCATGACGAGCAAAGCTTGCTTGTGCTTTTCAAGAAAGCATTGCAGCAGTATCGGTGTTACCTGAGAAAATCACACTTTGATGGCAAGTCTATAAACGAATTTCCGGTGAAGTCTCCTGTGCTAAATTTAGAAGACATTGAATGGAAAAACCTTGTTATGCACTGGTCTCGTTCCCAGGATGAGGTATTGTCTATGAAATCACATGACAATTTGAACTTCTACTTTTCCGCATGTGCCTTACGGATCTTTTTTGCAGGAAATCTGCTCGAAGAAGAATTCCAGTTTGAAAAGAACGACAGGATATCTCAAATACGCTGCCCGTTGCTTTGCTCTTGTTAGTACCTGTTGTCCTGTATCATTGTACTTGCATACATACCTGGTTCATTATGTGACAACAGTATGCATGATAGCTTGCTTATCAATTGTTCGCTCCAAATTATCTGATCTGTATGAATGGTTACATTAGTGTAGAATATATCCAATGCCAATGAATTTTTTTAGCTCTGCATTGTTCTTGTAAGTACATGTTGTCCTTTATCAGTGTACTTATATTAACAGGTAGTTGTTCATGTACCATCACTCTGCAGCTTATTTACCTTTGCCCTCCATTTTCTACACATTAGATCTATATTTACTCTTACCATAAGGTTGGTACTGAAGAAGTTTAGCTGTGCATTGCTCTTGGCTGTGCCTTTTGCCTGTATCGCTACACATACATTTATAGGTACTTGGTTATGTAGCATCACGCTTCATCTTATCTTAAATATTCTCCATTTTTTTGTATATTATCACATCTATATTTACTATTAACAAAATGTAGAATAAAGGCAATGCTTATGAAGAAGCTTCTGTGGTAAACTTCTTGAATTGCCCCCCCATCAGCATGGACAAGGGCTTTATCGAGCCTGTCTTCACTAGTAATGTAAGTTTGTCCTTCTCAAGCCTTCAAACTTTGTTGTGTATATTTGGTTAGGCATGACTGCAACAGATGTTTATTTTTGGTGTTTGCATCAAATTGCATGTTTAAAAAAGTTTTCAGTTGTACAACCAAGTTCCTTCTTCATACCATGTAAATTAAACTATACAGAGCAAGTGATCTTCTTTTGCACTGCATGTATGCTTCTGTTCTTCATCCGTAATCTAGTGGTGTGGTGACCCTACCCACTACAGCACAATGTCATATTCTGCAATGTCTTAACTATGAACAATGTCATATCATTCTACTATTATTTAAACCGTCTCTTTATTTGCCAATCTGAAATGGGACAAATTAACAGCACACTAACCATTGATACTTATGAGTTCTTGATCTGTAATCCAGTGGTGTCGTGAAGCTGCCAACTCCTTCACAATGTCATTTCCTGCCATGTCTTGACCTGAACAATACTATATTGTGTTAATGCAATTTTAAACTGTGTCACTTTATTCGTTAGTAAGAAATGTGATGAATTGTCAGGACTGATACTTTTATGTGCAAAACATGTCATCTGTCTGCTTGTTTATCTTTCAGAGTGAGGAAGATATAAGTGTTGAACAAGCGCAGTCTCATCATCTTGCTCAGCTGCTTGCGCTATAGCTGGCCAGCAGGGCTAACCTTTCTTGAACTCTATTGAAGTGCTGTTGGTTTTGTATATTATTTTGTCGGCGTGTTTATTTGCACTGGTGGCGATCTTTGATGCCCAGTGTATGTAATCTGCTGTCTGCTTGTGCTTTATTATCATAGTGGCAAACTTTGATGCCCAGTGGATGTAATATGCTATAATTTCTTTATTGTATAGTCTAGGTTTTTTCTTATTCACGATGCTACAGTTATTTTACTGTATATATCATGTCTTCACAGTAAACCGGCCAAACCATAAAATTACGGTACATAATCGGGCCATCATGCAATCATGATGTATGATCCGCATCATGGGCCCCGTCATCTTGGTCCGCTAAAAGGCCAAAAGTAAACTGCCCACTAGTAGATTCGGGCCTTTAATAGGCCGATTAACCCCCGGCCCTCTTTTCGCAAGAAAACTCAATGAGCTTTTAGGAGGCTGGGAAGTAGGTTGGGCCTGAAACATGCCAAACAGCTCACGGGCCGGCAGCAGCCCGAAATGGACCCCGGCCCATGATTGTGCGAATCAAATCACGGGCTTTTAACAGGCCAAAATTGCCTCGGTCCTTGTTTGGCCCAATCAGATATCGGTTGCGAGCAGGCCGGATGCAAGTCGGGCCGTAGTTAGGCCCAACTATATGACGGGCTTTTAACAGGCCAAAATTAATATAGGGCCGAAATGTTAAACGGGCCCTTAACAGGCCGAATTACTAAATGGGCCTTTAGCAAGTGGGCCCAAAAACATAGCATCCAGTTGACGGGCCGAATCTGATATGGGCCATAATTGAGCCCAAAGCATCTTAAAGGGTCGGACCTGATCTGGGCCGTGATTTAGCCCAGAATGTGGTAGGCTTTTTACGGGCCGGATCTCATATGGGCCATTATTAGGCCCGGAACGTGGTAGGCCATTAATGGACCGGATCAAATATGGGTCGGCATTTGGCCCAAAACATGGCAGCCAGTTAATGGGTCGGCCTACTAGGGTCCTCAAAATCTTGTGGGCCTACACCTGGGCCGGCCCATTAATGTCGGCGAAATCTCGTGGGCCTTTAGCTGGGCCGGCCCATTATGATCCGCAAGAATTTTGCGGGCCTTTACCTAGGCCGGCCCATTATGGCACACAAAAATCTTGTGGGCCTTTACCTGGGCCGACCCATTATGGCCTGCAAAATCTTGTGGGCCTTTAGCTGGGCCAGCCCATTATGGTCCGCAAAATCTCGTGGGCCTTTAGCTGGGCCGGCCATTATGGTCCGCAAAATCTTGTGGGCCTTTAGTTGGGCCGGCCCATTTAAACTTGATGGGCCGGTCCATGTGTCAACATATCATAGGCGCGTCTCGCCCATTGGATGAGTGACACCTGTGCCAACGCGGACCTAACACGTGTCTCCTCCAGCCAATGATGATTTTACATGTGGAAAATCCCCATTGGTCGGGGCTGTTAACGGGTTATCGGATCCAAAATGGGACCCGATAGCTTAACGGCGTTTCGTTACGGTGGATGCTACGTGTCGGTCGCCCTTGACGAAAGCACTTCTGTGACACGCGATTTATCATCATGGAAGTGGACACTTCTGTGATGATAATTTTGGTAATGTCATGGAACACTTCTACGACAGCACAGGTATGACTATCTTGATTCTGTCATAAAATCGTCATGGATGTACATGCATGACAAAAAACATGACCTACTGTGACAAACACGTATCATCACGGAAGTGTATTTTTCTTGTAGTGCACCTACACTTGTGTTGCGGTCAAGATATTCCATTCCTACCATATGAATCTTGATCTCTAGCCTTCCCCAAGTTGCTTTCCACTCAAATCTTCTTTCCACCAAATCCAAATCCTGTGAGAGAGAGTTGAGTGTTGGGGAGACTATCATTTGAAGCACAAGAGCAAGGAGTTCATCAACAACACACCATTTGTTACTTCTTGGAGAGTGGTGTCTCCTAGATTGGCTAGGTGTCACTTGGGAGCCTCCGACAAGATTGTGGAGTTGAACCAAGGAGTTTGTAAGGGCAAGGAGATCGCCTACTTCGTGAAGATCTACCCTAGTGAGGCAAGTCCTTCGTGGGCGACGACCATGGTGGGATAGACAAGGTTGCTTCTTCATGGACCCTTCGTGGGTGGAGCCCTCCGTGGACTCGCGCAGCCATTACCCTTTGTGGGTTGAAGTCTCCATCAACGTGGATATACGATAGCACCACCTACTGGAACCACGACAAAAACATCCGTGTCTCCAATTGCGTTTGCCTTCTCAAACTCCTCCCCTTTACCTTCATATGAAATTGTTTTACTTTCCGCTGCTATACTCTTAGAATTGCATGTGTAGGTTGATTGCTTGACTTGTGCTAAGTTGCTAAAATCTGCCAAGAAGTAAAATTGGGAAAAGGCTAGATTTTTATTTGGTCAAGTATTCTAATCACCCCCCTCTAGACATACTTCTGATCCTACAAAGAGTGATCCATGAATGGATCACAAGATAGAGGTCAAAGTTATCCTTAGTAACTAGTGGACTAAGGAATTTTTCTCGATTATGGAGGTGGTAAAAGAATTCGTCGTAAAGGGTTACGTCGATGCAAACTTTGACACTAATCCGGATGACTGTAAGTAGTAAACCGGATTCGTATAGTAGAGCAGTTATTTGGAATAGTTCCAAATAGCACGTGGTAGTTGCATCTACAAGATGACGTAGAGATTTGTAAAGCACACACAGATCTGAAAGGTGCAAACCTGTTGACTAATAACCTCTCTCACAAGCAAGATATGATCAAACCCCATGGGTGTTGGAATCATTATAATCACATAGTGATGTGAACTAGATTATTGACTCTAGTGCAAGTGGAAGACTGTTGGAAATACGCCCTAGAGGCAATAATAAAATGGTTATTATTATATTTCCTTGTTCATGATAATTGTCTATTGTTCATGCTATAATTGTATTAACTGGAAACCGTAATACATGTGTGAATACATAGACCACAACATGTCCCTAGTGAGCCTCTAGTTGACTAGCTCGTTGATCAATAGATGGTTATGGTTTCCTGACCATGGACATTGGATGTCATTGATAACAGGATCACATTATTAGGAGAATGATGTGATGGACAAGACCCAATCCTAAGCATAGCACAAGATCCTGTAGTTCGTTTGCTAAGAGATTTTCTAATGTCAAGTATCATTTCCTTAGACCATGAGATTGTGCAACTCCCGGATACCGTAGGAATGCTTTGGGTGTACCAAACATCACAATGTAACTGGTTGGCTATAAAGGTGCACTACAGGTAGCTCTGGAAGTATCTGTTGAGTTGGCACGAATCGAGACTAGGATTTGTCACTCGTATGACGGAGAGATATCTCTGGGCCCACTCGATAATGCATCATCATAATGAGCTCAGTGTGACTAAGGAGTTAGTCACCGGATCATGCGTTACGGAACGAGTAAAGAGACTTGCCGGTAACGAGATTGAACGAGGTATTGGGATACCGACGGTCGAATCTCGGGCAAGTAACATACCAATGGACAAAGGGAATTGTATGCAGGATTGATTGAATCCCCGACATCGTGGTTCATCCGATGCGATCATCGTGGAACATGTGGGAGCCAATATGGGTATCCATATACCGCTATTGGTTATTGACCGGAGAGGTATCTCGGTCATGTCTGCATGGTTCTCAAACCCGTAGGGTCTACACAAGGTTCGGTGATGCTAGAGTTGTTATGGGAAATAGTATGTGGTTACCGAAGGTTGTTCGGAGTCCTGGATGAGATCCCGGACGTGACGAGGAACTCCGAAATGGTCCGAGGTGAAGATCGATATATTGGACGAAGGGTATTGGAGTCCGGAATTGTTCTGGGGGTATCGGGTGACGGCCAGTGTGACTGAAAGGAGTTTCGGAGGCCCCGACAAGTGTTGGGGGGGCTTATGGGCCAAGGGGAGGGGCACCAGCCTACTAAGGGGTTGTGCGCCCCTTCCACCCCATCTCACGTAACATGGAGAGGTGGGGGCGCCACCCCTAGGGCAGCCGCCCCTCCCGGCTTGGGGGGCAAGTTTCTTAGGGGTGGGGGCGCCCAAACCCATCTAGGGTTTCCCCAGGCCGCCACCCCCTCCTCTAGATCCATGTAGAGGGGCCGGGCCCCTCTCCCCTTTGCCCTATATATAGTGAGGGGGTGGGAGGGCAGCCACGACCTTCCCTTGGCGCAGCCCCTCCCTCCCCCAACACCTCCTCCTCCTCCGTAGTGCTTGGCGAAGCCCTGCAGGAAAACCACAAGCTCCACCACCATGCCGTCATGCTGACGAAGCTCGCCCTCAACTTATCCTCTCCCCTTGCTGGATCAAGAAGGAGGAGACGTCCCTGGTCTGTATGTGTGTAGAACGCGGAGGCGCCGTCCGTTCGGCGCTAGATTGGATCTTCCGCAATTTGAATCCCGCGAGTACGACTCCATCAACCGTGTTCTTGTAACGCTTCCGCTTAGCGATCTTCAAGGGTATGAAGATGCACTCCCTCTCTCTCGTTGCTAGCATCTCCTAGATTGATCTTGGTGGCACGTAGGAATTTTTTTGAATTATTACTACGTTCCCCAACAGGAGTATCTAGGTAACATTAGGGTTTTGGTTGATGTGTGTCTTAAGGTGTTATTTTAGTACAAACTCTAGGGCTGTTTGTGACACTTATAGGAATAGCCCAATAGATCGACCAGAAAGAATAACTTTGAGGTGATTTCGTACCCTACGGTAATCTCTTCAGTTGTTCTATGCTATTAGTGACTTTGGAGTGACTCTTTGTTGCACGTTGAAGGATTGTTATATGATCTAATTATGTTACCATGTTTTAGAGAACTTGCACTAGTGAAAGTATGAACCCTAGGCCTTGCTTCTAAGCATTGCAATACTGTTTTCGCTCACTTTTGCTACTTGCTACCTTGCTGTTTTTATATTTTCATATTACAAAAACCTATATCTACCATCCATATTACACATGTATCACGATCTCTTCGTCGAACTAGTGCACCGATACAATTTACAATTGTATTGGGTGTGTTGGGGACACAAGAGACTCTTTGTTATTTGGTTGCAGGGTTGTTTGAGAGAGACCATCTTCATGCTACACCTCCCACAGATTGATAAACCTTAGGTCATCCACTTGAGGGAAAATTGCTGCTGTCCTACAAACCTCTGCACTTGGAGGCCCAACAACGTCTACAAGAAGAAGGGCGTAGTAGACATCATAGACCACCTAGCGACGATTACAAGCACTAAAATGAGCCGAAGGTGGGGCTGTTTCTCTTCCCCATCGCTCCCTGCACTCCCCTCCGCCCCTCACCCCCCAGATCCGGTCCCGGACGGCCTCCACCGGTGGCGGGGGCGGCCTTTCCTAGCGTGCTAGCGGTACATGTGCCCCCCCCAACTGCGACTCCTCTACTCAGGTCTACCCAGATGGGATCTAGGGTCACCCCGACCGGTCGTGTTGTTCTTCAATCGTCCTTCGTGGTGGTCGGGCATGCCCTACTTGTTGCGGCACCCTCCTCCGCCCCTTCCCCTGGCTCGTCTTCGGGTCAGCCTCTTCGGGAGGCGGCCTTGGAGATGTCTGGTTGTGCCTGGCGGCAGCTGCTTCCTGCAGCGCGTCGGCCGGGAGGTTTGCCTACGTGTGAGTCTCCTTCACCACACACCCACCCTAGCAGGGGCGGCTTCGGCCCAACGACCATGGACCTGCGACCCCTCCCATGTCCATGGCCGACCGATATGGCTTCCGATCCAACGCTCCTTGGGAGCTGCGCTCTTTCTGGATCTTTTGGCTCGCTAGCTCTTCGACATCTCCGCACCACCACCACCACCCTGCTGGTGCCCTTGGTTGGCCTTCTATCCCGGCGCATCATGTATTCCCAAATGGTTCGGGAGCTTCCCCCCTTCCAACTCCTTGAGCCCGCTGGCACCCCTGCTGCTCCAGTCCTAGTGGCGTGGATGTGCGCTCCCTTCCAGATCATGGCTCGTCCGGGTCTCCGGACACCATTGCATCCCCGCCGCCTCTCATTCTGCTCAGCCACGCAACCTTGCCCTCCTCCAAATCTCGCACGTCCGGTGGTGCTCGATGGCTCCTTTAGTGTCGGGTGTGGCTCCCCTTCTTGTAGTCGCAACTCCGGCCTATGCCCAACTTCATCTTCTCTGGTTCATGCTCCCGCGGCTTGGGATTGCTTTGATTTTGGCCAGAATGAAATCCTTGCATCCTATGCTGGCAGCGGCGACACCTGCGGGGTGTCGTCCCTTCTTGCAGGTGCTGCCATGGCCGTTATATGTGCCCCTCTTTGAGCATTAGGGAAACCCTGGGTCCGGTTTTCCAGATCGAACGACGACATTGTCTTGGTGTTGTTCTCCTTTGTGAAGGCGTTGTCTTTTTTGCTTGTGGTGTCCACGGTGCTGGATTTGGAGATGTTGGTTGTCTATTTATTCATTGGACTGCTTCTCTGGTCGGCGAGTTTAACTGTGTTTTTTGGGGGGGTCGAGCATGTTATGTCTCTCTACTTCCGACACCATATATCACGCCTCTTGCGTCCATGCCATGTGTACCAGCTTCTGTACTCATTCTAACTTCTTCTACCAATGAAATGATACGTAACTTCTTCTACCAACCGTAGGATGCGTCATCTTTCCCACAGCGGTGCTGATGCATATTATCCTTTTTCGCGATCAAATTTTGCAATTGGCGCGCGCTGATGCATCTAGAATACGTGTGTTGACTTTTGACGTCACACGTTGCACATTTTTTCTGAACCTTACATGTTGTACAGTTGAACTTGAACACGGCCGCATGGGGCCTGCGGCACACGCGCACCACGAGCGACACGCCCCATATTTTCTGTGAAGAGTTTGCTTATCCACGAGCGAGCGCCCGTCCGAGATAGCACGACACGTACTATACCCAACTGACACTGCATCTTTCACTGCAAGGTCTTCTTCAGTTATAGCCGCATTGCATGGCCGAGAGCCCGAGATCTGAATTGCACTGATCAAGCCAGCACTTACCCAAAGAGCGCGCATGCGTGCCACCGCGGCATCACTCAGCATGCACATGGCCTTTGAGGCAAATTTGACAAATTTGACATGTGGACGAAATCAAATCACAGAATGAACTGCCCGTGAAACTATTTCACGCGGCTGACCTTTTTGTGTGACGCCCGACACGAAGGCGTCACACTACACTGTGCAACGCCTCACAAATAGGCGCTACACGCCTGGCCAGCGTTGCACCCCGAGACTGCCTAAAAATTGCTAAGTCAATGTGTAGAGCCTAAGAGTTAGGCGCTGCACTGTATAGTGTGGCGCCTAGCTCTCAGGCGCTGCACTACAAAATGAAGCAACCACTAGTGCAATGCCTAGAAGCTAGGGGCTACACTGTATAGTGTGGCGCCTAGCTCTCAGGCGCTGCACACTGACTTAGTAATTTTTAGATCACACGGGTGCGACGCTAGCCAGCGCGTGTAGCGCCTATCTGTGAGGCGTTGCACAGTGTAGTGTGGCGCCTTCGTGTCGGGCGTCACACAAAAAGGTCAGCCACGTGAAATAGTTTCACAGACGGTTCATTTTTTGATTTGATTTCGTTCATAGGTCAAATTTGTCAATTTTGCCGGCCTTCAAAGAGTTGCTGCTGCCATCTCCATAGCACCACCATCGACCGGCGCCGTCAACCTGTTCATCCATGTTAGACAGTATAGCTTCTATATTTACATGTGTATATTGTAACGTTGTATACCACCTCATTATATATATGTGATAAGCCACCCCTAGAGGATTGTGCCGGTTCCCCCAAACCTATTGTCTTATATGGTATCACGCTAGGTTATGTACGCTTCCGCCCAAACCCTAACCATCTGACACCACCGCCGCCGCCCTACCACCGCCTCCCTCCGGATTGCATCGCCGCCATGTCTTGCGCTGCTGCGTCCGGATCCACCACCGCCGGCTTCCTGCCGGCCTCCCTCGTGGCGCTCCTGTCCCGGCCGCTGGATGCTGCCTCCATGCAGTCTCCGATCGGGACGCGGAGCATGGGCTCCCTCTTCGCGCTCCCGCCAGCTGGCTCGTCGCCCGGACAGGTGCTCGCGGTGCACAACACCGCCACCCAGTCCGCCTCTTCCACCGCGGCCGCCGTCTCGCCTCTGCCGCTAGTGGTGGAATCCGCCATGATGGCGGGTCTTGCGGCGTCGGCCCCAGCCGCCACGCCCCCTGCACCCGCGCTGGCTGCGCCTCTAACTGTCTCCACGGTGTCCGCACCTCAACCAGTCTCCTCGATGGGATCGCAGCCGCCGCCGCCATTTCACTTCGGCCATCTCATCACCATTGAGTTGTCATCGGACAACTACATCTTCTGGCGTGCACAGGTTCTTCCGCTCCTTGGGAGTCATTACCTGCTTGGCTATGTCGGCGGCTCTCTCCTTGCCCTCCCGTGATGGTGGACAGCGTGCATGGTCCGGTCTATAATCTGGCCCACCGTGTTTGGACGGGGCAGGACCAGGCGAACCTCTCCTCCATCTAGGGGCTGCTCTCTCCGGCTGTCGCTGGACTTGTCGTCTTCGCTAAGATGTCTCATGAGGCATGGAATATCCTCGAGCACTCGTTTGCGGCACAGTCACAGGCGCGTGTCTCTGCGCTTCGCCGTCAGCTTGGCGAGTGTGCGAAGCTTGACTCCATGGCCACGGGGTTCTACAACAAGGTCAAGGGCCTTGCTGACACGTTGGCCTCCATTGGACAGCCGCTCACCGATTCTGAGTTCAACTTCTTCATTGTCAACGGGCTTGACGAGGAGTATGATGCTTTGGTCGAGATCATCAACGATCAGGGCAACTCCACTCCCATGGCGACACATGAGGTCTACTCCCGCCTTATCCTCACCGAGCAGCATGTTGAGGCGCGCCGCTCCAAGGCCAGTCACGGCTCCCTCTCGGCGAACGCCGCCACTAAGGGTGGCCGCAACTCATCCAAGGGGCCACCACCTGCTTCATCTTTGCCATCTTCGGCTCCCCCCGCGTTCGCAACTCTTCCAGGGGCCAGTGGTCGACGCGTGTCAGTTGTGTGACATTGAGGGCCACTAGGCCTCCAAGTGTCACAAACGCTTCCAATGGAGTTTTCTTAGTCTTGGCAATGACAGCAAGGATACACGCGACTTTGCTCGTCAGGTCGCCATGGCTGATCGTCCGGCGCCGCAGAAGCAACATGGACACACTCAGTCCTACTCCATCGATCCACACTGGTACATGGACTCTGGGGCGACAGAGCACCTGACGAGCGAGATGGGGAAGCTTCACACTCATGAACCCTATCATGGCTCCGACAAGATCCACACCGCCGATGGAGCAGGTATGCACATCTCTCATATTGGTCAAGCATCTCTTCTCACTAGATATGCCAATAGGAGTCTTCAGCTTCGCAATGTTCTTCGAGTTCCATCTGTGACACGTAATCTTCTTTCAGTTCCTAAACTCACACGTGATAATAATGTGCTTTGTGAATTTCATCCTTTTGATCTTTTTATTAAGGATCGGGGCATGAGGGACATTCTTCTTAGTGGGCGGCTCTGCCAGTCATGAGGTGAAACATCCTTTAGAACTTGTGTTTTCAGATGTATGGGGTCCTACTCAGACTTTTGTCAGTGGTCACAATTATTATATCAGTTTCGTTGATGCTTATAGTCGCTTTACCTAGCTTTATCTTATTAAACGTAAATCTGATGTGTTTGACATTTTTGTTCAGTTTCAAAAACATGTTGAACACCTTCTCAAGCACAAAATTGTTCATGTCCAGTCGGACTAGGGCGGCGAGTATCGCAACCTCAGCTCCTTCTTTCAGTCGCTTGGGATCGGCCATCATTTAGCATGTCCACATACACATCAGCAGAATGGTTCAGTAGAACGTAAGCATCGTCACATTGTTGAAGCTGGTCTTACTCTTTTGGCCCATGCATCTATTCTATTTCTGTTTTGGAGTGATGCTTTCACCACTGCATGTTTTCTCATCAACCGTACTCTCACTCGTGTTTTGAACATGAAGACTCCCATTGAAGTTCTTCTTAATGAACAACCGTACTACACCTTTTTCAAGGTGTTTGGGTGTGCTTGCTGGCCCCATCTCCGTCCATATAACAAGCGCAAGCTCGAGTTTCGTTCCAAGAAGTGTGTATTTCTTGGTTATAGCTCTCTTCATAAAGGATACAAATGTCTTCATGTGCCCACTAATCGTGTCTATATCTCTCGGGATGTCGTGTTTGATGAGCATGTTTTTCCCTTTGCCAAACTCCCTGTGTCCACTGCCGAACCACCACCCATGCATTCATCCTCTGTTGCTTCTGACCAATTTGATGATGTTGCATATTCTCCTCTCTTGTTGCCTAACCATGGTGCAGGCACTGGTCGTGGGGCTCGTTTGGAGATCTTAGAGGCACCATCGCCTCCTAACGAGTGCCATCTTTGATTTTCAGTTTCTTAGCGGAGTCATGCTCGAATCCGGGAGGTTCTTTACGTTTCCCTTCATACTCAGAAATTTTAAGATCCAAAGAATCCAACCGCTCATTACAAAGGGTAATCAACATATTCATGCGGTGAAGATCTCCGCTAACACTTTTAAGAGGCTCAAGAGATTTTTGTAAATTTTTTGTTACTTCGCAAATCTTTCCAAACACTTGGGTTTCTTCTTGGGTAGGATGTGGTCCTCCCTTTTGAGGTAGTGTTCCCACTATTCCCTCTATAATTTCATGCGCAATAATAGGATCAATTTCAATAAAGTTTCCCTTGGCAATGCAGTCCAAGAGTTGTCTATGCGTCATATTTATCCCAACATAAAAATTGCAAAGAAGAATTCTAAAGTTCACCTCTAGGGTGCACTTGCGATAAGATTCCATCATCTTATACCAAGCATCTTTCAAATTTTCTCCTTGCCTTTGCTTGAAGTGAAGAACTTCAAA
The DNA here is from genome assembly GCF_018294505.1 of Triticum aestivum. Classification (NCBI taxonomy): domain Eukaryota; kingdom Viridiplantae; phylum Streptophyta; class Magnoliopsida; order Poales; family Poaceae; genus Triticum; species Triticum aestivum. Next base: position 158,742,008 of record NC_057798.1, on the reverse strand, counting down.
CTCGGGAGACATAGGAGCGGATAAGGAACTAGCCATAATAACGAGGTAAACGAGCAAGCACAAGGGCGACGGAAAAAGGAAAGCAAAAAGAGAGGATGAGATTGGGAAGGAGAAGGCGAATAAAACGGCAAGGGTGAAGTGGGGGAGAGGAAAATGAGAGGCAAATGGCAAATAATGTAAATGTGAGGGAGATGAGTTTGTCATGGGTACTTGGTATGTCTTGACTTGAGCGAAGACCTCCCCGGCAACGGCGCTAGAAATCCTTCTTGCTACGTCTTGAGCTAGCGTTGGTTTTCCCCGAAGAGGAGAGGGTGATGCAGCAAGTGTAGCGTAAGTATTTCCCTCAGTTTTTGAGAACCAAGGTATCAATCCAGTAGGAGGCTCCTCAAAAGTCCCATGCACCTACACAAACAAACTGAGAACTCGCAACCAACGCAATAAAGGGGTTCTCAATCCCTTCACGGCCACTTGCGAAAGTGAGATCTAATAGAGATAGTATGATAAATATATTTTTGGTATTTTATGATATAGATGCAAGAAAAGTAAAGATGCAAATAAAAGTAGATTGAAAGCAAATATGATAAGAGATAGACCCGGGGGCCATAGGTTTCACTAGAGGCTTCTCTCGAGAGCATAAGTATTACGGTGGGTGAACAAATTACTGTCAAGCAATTGATAGAAAAGCGAATAATTATGATGTTATCTAGGCACGATCATGTATATAGGAATCACATCCAAAACAAGTAGACCGACTCCTGCCTGCATCTACTACTATTACTCCACACATCGACCGCTATCCAGCATGCATCTAGAGTATTAAGTTCATAAGAACGGAGTAACACATTAAGCAAGATGATATGATGTAGAGGGATAAACTCATGCAGCATGATATAAAACCCATCTTGTTATCCTCGATGGCAACAATACAATACGTGTCTTGCAACCCTTTCTGTCACTGCATAAGAACACCGCAAGATTGAACCCAAAGCTAAGCACTTCTCCCATGGCAAGAAAGATCAATCTAGTAGGCCAAACCAAACCGATAATTCGAAGAGACTTGCAAAGATAACTCAATCATACATAAAAGAATTCAGAGAAGATTCAATTAATAACCATAGATAAATCTAAACATAAACTCACAATTCATCGGATCTTGACAAACACACTGCAAAAAGAATTACATCGAATAGATCTCCACAAGAGAGGGGGGGACATTGTATTGAGATCCAAAAAGAGAGAAGAAGCCATCTAGCTAATAACTATGGACCCGTAGGTCTGTGGTAAACTACTCACGACTCATAGGAGGGGCAAGGATGTTGATGTAGAGGCCCTCCATGGTCGATTCCCCCTCCGGCAAAGTGTCGGCGAAGGCTCCAAGATGGGATCTCGTGGATACAGAAGGTTACGGTGGTGGAAATTCTGTTTCGTGGTGCCCCTGGATGTTTTCGGGGTCCGTAGGTATATATAGGAAGTACGTCGGTGGACATCCGAGGGGCCCACGAGACAGGGGGACGCGCCCTCCTATCTCATGGGGCCCTCGGAGCTTTCTTGACTTGCACTCCAGGCTCTCCGGATCAGATTTGTTCCAAAAATAACGCGCCCGAAGGTTTCATTCCGTTTGGACTCCGTTTGATATTCCTTTTCTTCGAAATACTGAAATAGGCAAAAAAATTAGCAATATGGGCTGGGCCTCCGGTTAGTAGGTTAGTCTCAAAAATGATATAAATATGTAAAATAAAGCCCATAAGCATCCAAAACAGGTAACATAATAGCATGGAACAATCAAAAATTATAGATACGTTGGAGACGTATCACCTCCATCGTCGCCATCGCCTTCCTCGTCGGCACCTTCAACTGTGCCTGACGATCACATGGCGCCACTGCATGGCCTCGGTCCTCGTGCCCATGCACAACCGATCGATGCCCCGGTCCTGTCGCCCGCTTCGTCGCCTCTGGCTTCTGGACCGGCATCGCCGCAGCTGCGGCCCGCGACCCCAGTCACGCCAACGGCGTCTGGGCCGGCCTCGCCCGCTCCCGCCTTGTAACACCCCGAAAATTTAACCAAATTTTTGATAATTAAAATTTTGCCAAGAGTTTAACATTTTTGCCTGCAAGTATATTCCTGTTGATTTCAGAACTTTCCTTTGATATTAAGGAGTTTTATTTTTCCAAAGTGGAGCTTTCCAAAAATATATTGGACTTCTATGCTCTCTCATTTTTCTTAATCAATGGATTTATTTATTAAATTATTCCACCCTGAGCTTTATTCATAAAAATGACTTTCTTTAAGTTTTGGAGCTCTTTTTGAACTACAACCAGTTGTTAACTTTAACTAATATTCCAACCAAAATTTGGAGATGTCATGTGATGTCTCTAAATCACTTTTGTGCAATAATATATTTATTTCATTGCATATTATGAGTTTTTCACCTGTTATTCAAATCTGGTCCAGTGGGCACTTTTGCACTACAGCCTATCTAAATATTTCCCTAGAGCCTCCACCAAAATTATGGGATGTCAGTAGTAGCATGCCATCCAACTTTATGCAAAAACATAGTGTTGTTCTTTGGAAAATTTGAGTGAATCAACCGCTTTTTCATTCTGGACCAGACTTGTGTTTTCTACTGCAACCCCATCCTTTCTTGCTCAAGTGACCTTGTGCTTTCTCATGCTTGTAGTCAACCCTGCAAAACCCCTTAGTCCAGGAGCATGCACTCTTTGGAACACTTTTGGTCCATGTAATGATGCCATTTACTCCCTGTCCAGAATTGTAGTTTTGCAAAACTTGCACTAGCAAGTTTCTCCTTTTGGCAAACTAACTTCACCACCCCCTCTTTCTTCTAATGAGACCCCACTCTGGGAGATTTGGCCACCCCAAGAACTGCCTAGGTGCCTTTGGCATTTTGAAAAACACCCTGAGTGCATAGCCTGTTTTGGCATGATTTCAAGTTTACATTGTGAACTTGAGCCCCTGACCTATCCATGTCCCTTGATTCCCTTGCTAACCCTAGACTAGCCCTGTTTCTTGCCAGCCTCAACCGCGACCTCTAGGCTGCCCTGGCTTTTCATCGAGCACGTCTTGGGCGTGCACTGGGCGCGCCCAGAGCGTGCGTTTGGCACGCACGTGCGCCCGAGCCGTCGCGTCCCACCCCGCACCCAATCCGGTCCGTGACCGACCGCAACCAGCACGCCGTGTCCCCTTGCACCGCCACGCCACCCCAACCACCCTGGCACCCCACAGCGCCACCGTCAGGACGGCCGTGGCAGCTAGCTGACGGCCGCATGCAGGCCCCGGCCGTGTCGGCGCCTCCCAAGCCACCAGCGCTTGCCACCTGCCTCCAGGAGCAGTGCGTGCTCATCCGCAAGCGTGTCCCCTAGCGCTCGTCGCCGCCACATTGCCCAAGCTACAGCATCGCGGTTCGCCGTCGTCCTTATCGTCGGCCGCCTTGGAACCGACCTCCATCGCCTATATAAGGAGCCCCGAGCTCATCCACGCACGCAGGCAGTCCCAAACCATCTCCCTAGGACCCCCATTGGCAGCAAATCAACTCGGAGAGGTCTCCTTCCCCATCTCCTGCAACCACAGCCGCCGCCACGGCCCCGGCCATTCAGGCGCCACCAGGGCCTCCCCCTCTCCACTCTCTCCACCAGGAGCCTTCCCTTCCTCCCGTGAGCCCGTCCTCCTGCTCGATTTTGATCGGGAGTCACCGCAGCCCCAAACCGACTTTGCTCCCGAATGCCTCCTCCGCCGCAAAGCTCGCCGCCGGCAGCTCACTCCGTCCCCGCCGACCCAGCGACCACCGGAAGGACTGCCCCGGTCTTGCAGATCCATCCCGAGCATCTGGAGCCCGCAAGGAGCCGCCGTTCGCCGGCATTGATCGCCGTTGCCTCGCCGCCGTTCGGGCAGAGAAAGAGGAGGGAGAGTTGGACTGGTCAAACCTGACCAATGGGCCCCCTGGACCCACTATCAGTGACCCCGTCCAGTCCACGTGGGATAATTGGAAGCGCATTTCCAAAATGCGCCTTCGACGTGTACGTATATATTCGAAACGTTTTCTTTTCTGTTTTTATTTAAATAACAGATTTTTGACCAAACTTTGACCAGCTGTATCTTATTAAATACAACTCCAAATAAATTAATTCTTTTTCCTACCTCTCTCAAATATTGTCTAGTTTATTTTAAGATTTATTTGAAAAAATTTCAAAACAACTTTTTGTGTTGTTTTGATTTTGTGTGTTAATTCATATATATTCTTTTAAATAGGATTTTTTGAAGATTTCAAGATGTTTTGGAATGCACCCTGCTTTCCCATGACCTGAAGGCAAGCATTCTGAACCCTGGTGTAATTTTTTGTATGTGTTGTTTGACTCGGTGACAACACCACCCCGACTCAAGCATACGTCATTTTATGTGAGGATGTGTTCCTACTCATGAGTGCATGTTAATGAATTTCATGCAAATGGAGTTGATATGGTTATGATGCAAATCACCGTCATATGCCTTTCATGCATACCGGAAGGGAAGCCGGGAAGGCCACTGTCTTGGGTAGACACGCTCTTGTCCCTAGTCCTCCGTCGAGATGGTCGTGTCCAGTATGGCATGAGGGGTATGTCGCGTGATGTTTCTATCTGTTGGTTGAAGTATATGTATGGTTATGCTAATCTTGCAGGGAATGTTTGAACCTCCTGAGTCGACCGTGGATGGAGTCTTGTGCCAGTAACCCCCATACTTGCTTCGTACTACCACTCGTCTCTACAACAAGTAGGGTACGGTTCAGTAAGTTGTCAACCCCTTTCCTAGCACACACCATACAGAGAGGCCATGGTGGAAGATACTGGAGGCATCCGGTAGTCATGCCACCGGGTCTGGGAGCATGGGTGTTTCGGTTGTAGCCGAAGGGGGTAGCTCCCCGGTTTGCGCGTGGTATAAATTTTGTGATCCCATGTTACGTCGAGGTTGTAGCCTCCCCACTTAGAGTTTTGCTTGACAGGTGTCGTGGGTGATTCCAGACACATGTGAGTTAAGCTGGTGTGTGCAAGTTAGGTGTGTTTTCAACTAAAAGGCCGTAGACGGAATTAGTCCCGATGGACTAAAGGAATCCGTTACTCGTGGGTAAAGAGTACACCCTCTGCAGAGATTAAACCTATTCGAATAGCCGTGTCCATGGTTAAGGACTACAGTCTGGGATGGGTCAAGTGTCGGTCTTAGAGTCGGTCTTCGGAGGTGAAACTGTTAAACCAGAACTAGGAACACAACTTGTGACCTGTGATATTTATGATTATTATTTTTGTTGTGGACTAACCCGTGATATTATTGGTATTATCGAATATCCCTGGGATGGTTCTACCTCCTGGATATTCATTGTGTTTTCTTTTAAAGCCCTTTATGTGGTGTCGCTAAGACGCCCGACTGTGGCATTTCTTTTAAAGCCCTTTATGTGATGTCGCTAAGACGCTCGACTATGGCATTTCTTTTAAAGCCCTTTATGTGGTGTCGCTAAGACGCCCGACTGTGACATTTCTTTTAAAGCCCTTTATGTGGTGTCGCTAAGATGCCCGACTGTGGCATTTCTTTTAAAGCCCTTTATGTGGTGTCGCTAAGACGCCCGACTGTGGCATTT